>NC_135221.1:6322874-6325374 GCF_052324685.1 Brachyhypopomus gauderio | reverse complement strand
TATATATATATATATGCTCAAAAAATAAAGGGAACACTAAAATATTAAAATAACACATCCTAGATTTCAATTAATAAAATATTGCAGTTGATGATCAATGTAATTCAACATTATTATCCCATGTAGGTCTGGATTTGGAATCATCCTCAAAATCCAAAGTGGAAAATCAAATGGCTGGTTGATTCAACTTCAGTGGAAATTCCTCAAGACAAGTTCAAATGAGGCTCAGTAGTGTGTGTGGCCTTCACGTGACTGTATGACCTCCCTATACGCCTGGGCATGCTCCTGATGAGACGGCAGATGTTCTCCTGAGGAATCTCCTCCCAGACCTGTATTAAAGCATCAATCAACTCCTGGACAGTCTGTGTTGCAACATGGGCGTTGGTGGATGACGTCCCAGATGTGCTTGATTGGATTCAGGTCTGGGGAACAGGCAGGCCAGTCCATAGCATCAATGTCTTCATCATGCAGGAAGTGCTGACACACGTCAGCCACATGAGGCCTAGCATTGTCATGCATCAGGAGGAACCCAGAGCCCACTGCACCAGCATATGGTCTCACAATGAGTCTGAGGACTTCAACCCGGTAAATAATGGCAGTCATGGTACCTCTGGCTAGCACATTGAGGTCTGTGTGACCGTCCCAAAGAAATGCCTCCCCACACCATTACTGACCCACTGCCGAACCGGTCATGCTAGAGGATGTTGCAGGCAGCAGAACATTCTCTACAGCATCTCCAAACTCTGTCATGTGCTCAGTGTGAACCTGCTGTAAGCACAAGCCCCACTTGAGGACGTCGGGCCCTCATATCACCCTCATGGAGTCTGTTTCTGACAGTTTGAGCTGATACATGGATATTAGTGGCCTGCTGGAGGTCATTTTGCAGGGCTCTGGCACTGCTCCTCCTGTTCCTCCTCGCACAAAAGAGGAGTTAGTGGTCCTGCTGCTGGGTTGTTGCCCTCCTACAGCCCCCTCCATGTCTCCTGGTGTACTGCTCCATGCTCTGGACACTGCTGACAGATACAGCAAACCTTCTTGCCACAACCCGCATTGATGTGCCATCCTGGATAAGCTGCACTACCCGAGCAACTTGTAGACAACCGCCTCATGCTACCTCTATGGTGAGAAAACTGACAAAATGCCAAAGTGACCAAAACATGAGATGAGAACAGAGAAAAGGTCTGTGGTTTCCACCTGCAGGACCACTCCTTTATAGGGGGTGTCTTGCTAATTGCCTCTCATTTCTACCTGTTGTCTGTTCCATTTGCACAACAGCAGGTGACTTCGATTCACGATCAGTGTTTCTTCCTAACTGAACAGGCTGGTTTCACAGAAGTGTGTTTGACATGGAGTTAAATTGTGTTGTTTAAGTGTTCTCTTTATTATTTGGCGCAGATATATGAATCATGCATAAAGAACACCACCCCTGGACCCTGGAGCAAATGTGTTCTCTGTAATGATGAATCACACATTTTCTGGCAGCCTGATGGACGATGGTTTGGTTTGGCAGATGTCAGGTGAGATGTCAGGTGAGATGTCAAGCGAGAGCTTTCTGCAGCTCCATATTCACCTGCATGTTTTGGGGATGTGTCATAAGCACAAATAGTCATGATGGTCACTGCCTTTTCATGTCACAAAGTTTTGGCCATATATTGTATTTGAGTGAAAATCTATAGGAGTTGGAACTAGTTGGTTAACAAGAGTGTGACCAGGGGCACTAGCTATGATGGTTAGGTGATAGCTATCTGTTTATCTAGTGCATGATAAAGAGTGTTAACATTAATCCTGCTCTGTGCTGATTAACAAGCCCTTGCTCTCACTGCAGCACAACTAATGTAAACATTATAATTTATGGCTGATTGTAAATCAGAAAGTAATGGGTCATATTCACCTTCACAATTTTGTGTTACATGATCAGAAACTTGAGTGCTTCAGGTTTCGTTTTTTTTTTCAACTTAAATGGCTATTATTTTATTCATTTTTTAAATTAAAGTTATATTTATAAACTAAAATATGAGTTAGAACTGAATAGGCTACATGCTCTATATATATATATATATATATATATATATATATATATATATATATATATATATATATATATATATATATATATATATATATTCTGCATTTAATGTAACATTTAAAACAATTATTTTTACAACGCAATTTGTATGGTCAAAACTACATCTAGATAAATGTGATCATGTCCTTCATCAGTTTGTTTTTTAAGGCCACAAAAAGCTTCTAAGCTTCTCTACATCTAAAGACATCTTGCACATGGCCACATTCAACAATGTCAAAGTACAACAATGTCACCAATGTTAAAAACACAGACTGAAATCTACATATTACATGAATGTCTACAAAAAGAATCTGACATGTAACAGCCCCCTGACCCCTCCCCTCGGGTGTGTGTGTACATAGTATGCGTCTGATAACGTCCGTACATGTATTTCCTTTGGGTGTGGTCCAACATGCATGTGTTCATCTGTCTCAC
>NC_135221.1:6293550-6319874 GCF_052324685.1 Brachyhypopomus gauderio | reverse complement strand
CAAATACCAAAAACTACAAGCTTTACATGACCTATTGACTTGTTTACCCAAGGCAAACATATTTAAGAAGGAAACGCGTAAACATGGGTGTATTGTGTTTGACATTTTGAATGCAGTGTTAGTCTGTGTTTGACTCTCCCTCTGGTTAGGAACATGCGTGTTTCAGACAGGCTATGGTTTTGAGGTTGTTTTGTGTCAGGTATCAATTTTACTGTACAGGCAGAAGAAATTCCCCTGCTGTGCGAAATGCACTTCATTTCAGAGGGAGCAGAGTTGAACCTTTTTAAGGTTTCACCACGTTCTGTGCTATTTATCACAGTCGTTTTAAATCTGATTTACAAGCATGGAGGAAGCTGGTTTTTTGGGGGGGTGGGGGTGTGGAGTGGGGGGTGCTGTTAGCTGCAGCCTGGTGATAATGTTGTGGTGACCGTAATGCTGACAGCAATGACAATTAAGGCTGTAATAAATAACCAGTGAGCTGAAGGAGTGTTGTTGTTTTTTTCTTTGTGCTAGTTATCAGCTTAGACTGACTGGGTGCTGGTCTTAAAAATCCCTTTGTGTATGTATATGAAAGAGGATGTGTGTGAGAGATTGTATGTACGAATGTATGTGTGTCAGTGGACGAATGTGTGTGTGTGTGTGTGTGTGTGTGTGTGTGTGTGTGTGTGTGTGTGTGTGTGTGAGTGTGTAAAGGGCAGGCGGGGCAGTAGTGTGAGGTTTCTCTGCATTCCAGAGAGCAGATGAATCATGCAGAGCTTAACAGAAGGAAGAAGCAGTTTACTCCAACGTGGCAAAACCAGTGCGGAGTAATGCTGAGGGCTCACCTACTGAGCACGCTCGGTCCACGCTCAGTACGCGCTCTTTTGCGTTCTGCAGCACAAAGAAAAACTGAGTTTTACTGCTGGCGTTTGTGATCACCAGAAGTTAATGACTTTGGTTCACTTTAGCAACAAAATGTCATTTATTCAGTATGTCATTGTTTTAAGATCTAAACCAATCATGCTCAAGCATTTTTGGAAGAACCCCCCCCCCCCCCCCCCCCCCCCCCCCCCACGCCACGCCTCCTTCCAGAGAGCATGTGTCACCCATGTTTGGGCATGTTGGCATCAGAAACAAACCTGTTAACATCTGAGAGATGTGTTATTTATTGCCAGAAAATTATTGTGCTCAATGCTGGATCATCAGACCTGTAATTTCTTAAAGGAGAACCTTATGTTTGCCTTGCGTTACAAAAGTTACAAAATGTTACAAAAGTTACAAAATGAAAAACATATTGGATATTCTTGCTAGTTAGGTGTCATTGGTGTTCATTCCCACATCCCCATTAACACTAACTAACCTATATCAAGGGGACATAGTTTCTGTAGTAATTCTTAAGAAAGCTTAGCTGTCTTGCTCAGAAACAGTGAGGCTGTGGAAACAACCCTTAGACACAAGTTTTTGTCCTGCGATGCTTAAGGAAACAGTCAGTAGGTTTGTAACAATTGTCCCGCCCTCGAGAACCGCATTATTGAAATTTTTTGGTTTTGCTGTACTGTGGACTTTACTGGTCATGTTATATGATCAAAATGCCCAATGCAAATTGTCATAGCATTTGTTATTTATGTAATATTATAATAATTATAATAATCTGCTTAAGCCACTGTTGACCATGTCACTGTATCCTTCTGCTACATGTGACGATTTCTGGCCTCTGACCCACAGCGTGTTAATTCGGTGGTGTGGGGCAGGACTAGCACGGACGTGAAGCCGGCCGTTCTGGGCAGGTCGGTGGGTGCGCACGTCTCTCCCCAGCATGTCGACCTTCATCACACCATCCAAGCCCAACTTCAGGATCACCGCTGTGCAGGAGCCTCCCTCCTCCTCCTCCTCCCCCACCCCCCGAGGGCCCTACGGCGTACGAGGGCCAGTGGAGTCTCCTGAACCCGTCCCACCTCTCCACGCACCCCACAGGGCCGTCCGGCCAGCCCCCCGTGCACGAGAAGCGGGCCAGCGTCATCATGAAGACCTCGGACGTCTCCAAGTCCGTCAAGAGCTGCTGAGATGCCGCAAGGAGGGCGCTTGGCTTCAGCAGACGTTGTACTGAACCGGAGGGTCTGGGAGGCGGTAGGTGGTCTGGAGACCTCACAGCCGACAGAACTGTCACACTGCAGCAGAGGTCCAGCTGGCGGAGCGACCTGCCCCAGGCCAGGGCTGAGGTCCACCATCCCGATTCAGGGCGACGGATCAATGGTGCATGTTTCGGTGCAGATCTCTTCATGGAGAGTTCCAGAACAGCGCAGCGGCGACGACCCGATGAAGACCCCAACACTGCCATGGTCGGGTGTTTCCAGACCCATTTGGGATGTGTATATACAGGAGAGCCCTCGTGTGTCACGTGGCAGCATCTTTTGCACCTTGTAGAAAAGCACTGAATGAGAACACGGGTGGCCCTCCATCTTCAGCATCGCCGCGGCCCTGGGACGCACATCTACGAGACACTTTCTGTTTGTCCACGGCTCGCGCCCAGCAGACAAAGAACGCACTCTATGACTTGGTTGTATCTTATCTCCAAACACTGTCAATACAGTGTTGTGTCTAAAGGGAATTTTTTATCATTATTATTTTTTGTTCCCTGTGATTTCTGATTCATGGACATTTTTATGAATGACAAAAGCACTTGGTTTTTTTTTTTAAGGAATACATTGATATTATGAGGCTTTCTACTGTATATGTGAACGTGTGTGTGTGTGTATGTGTGTGTGTGTGTGTGTGTGTGTGTATATATATATATATATATATATATATATATATATATATATATATATATATATATATATATATATATATATATATTTATATATATATATTATATATATATTATATATATATATATATATATATATATATATTATATATCTGTACACACACACAAACAAACAAATTTAGCTATATAGTACTGTGAAGAAGTATTTGCCCTGAGATGGTTTTCTGCATGATGCAAATACAATCTTAATCACAAAGACAAAAAATACTTTTAAAAAGGGTATTCTGTGTAGAAAGGGTAAAACCCCTTTCAAAATAACCTTTGCCCCTCCCTCTTCAATAGCAGTGACTGCAACAGTACAACAGAATCCTGCCTCCAAACCTTTAGAGGGTTCGATAGCCAATCACGCAGGTATATGTAGAGTTTAGCTATTGCCTTTTAATTAAGCCACTAAAATACTTTTTACACGCATTTACTACTTCACTCATTTTTCTTTTTGCTGCGCACAGGGAAAGATTATTGACATTTGTCCATAGGCCAAAATTCCCAGTGTTTTGAGATCCATCAAGGGAGCCGTGCGGCACCTCTGAAGATGCCAATCATCTTGTTGACATGCCATATATTGGCACGGCAGACACTCCTGCAAGATTCAGCTCTGATCTTTTTATTTCTCCGCTGAACAAAATACTTTTGCCTGGGAGCATACATTTTTATTTTTGCCAAATCCATTTCTTCATATATTTCCTAATTAAATGTATTCTGAGCCAAGACTGAATTTCGGGGGGAATTAATCCAGTAAGCACAAAATATCCTTAGAATTAGGTCAAGTTGAATGAAGGTGACGGTCTCTTGTTCTCATATATGAGCTCCAGTTTTAATTACGCTACACACTGAAAAAACGAAGCCGTCGTTTATTTATTGTTTTTCTTTTCCTCCACTTGCTGCGGAGAGCTCTGAAGAAGTTCAGGTACACGGCTTCACGTACGTAGAAATGCAGAAAATCAAGACGGACAGCAAACACTTCTCCACATCATTGCACACCTCTGTGTCTGTGTCTGGAAGAACGTGTTCACCTAACTGAATGTGTCTCTGTATGCATTCATGGGTTTTAATCCTGTGGATCATTGAATATCTAATAATACTATAAGATTATGTTATATAAATAAATGATTTGTTGACAATAAATTGTAAACACAGTTTGGTTCAGAATTTCTCTGGATATGAATTGCACCACAGGTGGAAATACTGATACTGTTTACTCACAGACTGATTAAATTAGAGGCTGCATATTTGCTCCAAGAAGGGATTAAAGTATTAAATCACCCCCACCCCATCCACACCCAGGACAGCGTGGTTGTACAGATCCTGTTACATCTGGAAAAATACTTGATAAAAAGCCACACTACACATTTCTTAATGAATAATAAGAGGACACATGTCCACACATAATAAGAGCAGAAACTGTGTCCTATGGCAGTAAGCACAATGACACCTGCAATACTGCTACTGGCAGTCGTGGCCTGGCGGTTAGGGAACTGGTCTTGTGACTGGAGGGTCGTGGGTTCGATTCCCAGACAGGCCATGATTGGAGTGCCCTTGAGCAAGGCACCTAACCCCAACTGCTCTCCGGGCACCGGGCTAGGGCTGCCCACCGCTCTGGGTACGTGTGATCCACAGCCCCCTAGTAATCACTTGTGTGTGTGTGTGTGTGTTCTGACTGCACAGATGGGTTAAAAGCGGAGGACAAATTTCGATTGGGGTGTAAAAATCACAATTGACAAAATATGGCTCATTTCATTTCAGCTGTGAGGGAAGATCTAAAGAACTGGGCTGGGGGACAAGAGAGAAAAGGGTGGACAGGAGGAGATGGTGGACAGGAGGAGACGGTGGACATTGATAACAGCAGTTAATCGCCCAGCCCTAATCACAGCACACCCTCACACTATAGGCCCCTCTGCCCCAGGAAACACATTTTGGTAGGTCACACATTCTCCCACAAACACCCACAGATGCAGTTTTGCATCTCAAAACAAAACACTGGACTACCAACATTTGCATTACTGCAGCATTGTCTGAAGAATCGATAAAGCACGTTCACTCTGGACTGCTTTTTTTAGTCAAGCTTAAAATGACAGAAACACTTTCATGTGATAAGAATTCAAAGCATATCAGTGGCTATGTGCTCGTATGCCTGACGCATTCTGCCACATATTTTTAGAAATGTCAACCAAACACGTGCTTTGTTGTGAGGCCTAAAAGAATTCAGTTCCTCTGATGATCAGAACCAAACACAGTTGTCTTACAAACTCTGAAGGAATTAGGATGTCAGAAGCAATGGTGGGCCGACTGTTGTAACATGATCTTGTATGTGCGTATTTGCATGTGTGTGTGTGTGTGTGTGTGTGTGTGTGTGTGTGTGTGTGTAGGCGGAAAGGAGTGGCCTTCTCGCCTTTTGGTTTCAGTTGCTGTTTTCAGACTATGAATCTACCCGCTTAGCACAGCCCAAACCAATCCCCCAGCAACCCTAATGGCACCTGGGTCACCATGACAACCCCATGGCAGTTAATTACTCAACCCCTAAGTAAACACATGGGTCATTAGGAAAGTTTACTTCCTTCTCTCTCTCTCTCTCTCTCTCTCTCTCTCTCTCTCTCTCTCTCTCTCTCTCTCTCTCTCTCTCTCTCTCTGCTTTCTCCTCCTTTATTCACCTAGTGGCCAAACTAGGAACTGTTTATGATTTGATAAAGAAAACTACATAATTTACAAATTGCTGGAATCTACAAATCAAACCACTATTGTACCACAGGTATTTGCAGTACTGCTTGCTTCTTCCATGTGGTGGCTTATAAAAATGCTGAAACCCTGGTTATCCTGGTGAAATACAGAAGTCTAGATGATAAAACTGCAACTCTATGCTCTGCAAAAACTCATCACTCTCCAGTAGGCTATGTTCAAACGTTTTCCCCCGTACTCACTAAGAAACATGTTCGCATTAACCCTGTCCTTTACGTTACAGAGCATGTGTGATGTAAAATCCCCTGGCTTTGAGGTGCTAGCCTTCAGTCCTCTGATTATGGCCTAATCAGGTTGGATCATATTGTCCTTTAGTGCCTTTATCTATTCTCTGGAACTCCTTACCCAAATCTATCCATACTAACACCTGTCTGGATACTATCACTCCCTCTAAACTACTGCTTCTGGCTAGTAAACTTTGGTTTGTGAAAGTCTAACTTATTAGTATTAATATAGTTATTGAAATTTCTTTAATTTTTATTAGTGTTATCAGTGGACATGTTTATACCCCAAAATTTGGTGCATTGCACAACCTAGTGGCAAAAAGTGGACATTTTCATTCGCAAAGCATAGACGACTGTAGTCTACACGGGAACTGATATCCAGGGGCGGACTGGCATACATTACTACCGGGGATTTCCCTGGTGGGCCAATGGGTTAGTATGTATGTATGCAGCGGAGATCAGAAAAAAAACAACTTGTCCCAGAAAATCCGGGCCGGACTACAAAAACATACAGCAGCTGTGTCACTTATTAATACAAGTAGTCAGGAACTGGAAAAGCCTCGTCCGTACTAATGCCACATTCATTATATCTCCCTGTCCGCATTGCCATAAAGATGGAGCAGTCTAAGCCAGGGTCTAGAGACTCTCCCAGTCTCGCGTCCATCACTTCTGGACATACATCTGGAAATAAATTCTTTAAACTTATTTTTAATAGTTTGATTTTACCCTTGTTTTTAAATTCAACTGTAGTCAATAGTGCTGGCCTGAATTTCTGTTTTGAGGTAGAAAAAGGAGCTGCTTCTTTTAATCCCAAATCCATACCTGTCAAGTCTCCCGTTTTGGCCGGAAAACTACCATATTTTACCCCTCTTTCCCGTCGTCCTCCCGTATTAATATTTTCCCGTAAATTCCCGTATTGTAATATAATATATATCTTAAAAGCATTCAAGTGCCTCTCCAAACTGAATTATGTCGCTAGTCTCGCGAGAATGTCAACCTGCAGTAGCCCGAGTGTCAGTTCTCGCGAGATTAGCGCTGACAGCGGAAACAACAAACCCGAAAAACTAATCAGAGATGGATGAATGTAACGAGAGAGAAGGCGTTTCTATCAAAATAGTAAAGGCGTCGTGTAAAATATAAGGGGTCCTGGACCTTGATTGGGTCCTTGGTTTAATACACTATTAAATAGCAATACTATTATTAATAGTAATACTATTAAATAGTAATAATAATAACTTAAATAATATAATAATTATAATATAGAAGAAATACATTAGTTTTGCATTTTTATTGTAGGTAGATCGATTTGACTAGGTCATCTTATAAGTAGCTCGCAAGCTGAAAAGGTGTGGGCACCCCTGGTCTAAACAAACTACGAAACGTAAAGGAGGCAAATGTGGTTGTTCCACTATGTGGCTTTGTAATCATATTATTGCTGGAAATAATATTGTCCATATGACAATAAAAGCTGACATATACACTGCGTGCCATGTATAGATTCATATACAGTATATACACACACACATACAGATACATATATATATACATATAAAATATATATAGTGGGCCAGTCTGTCAGGAACTCCCGGGCCACTTTTTCTCACCAGTCCGCCCCTGTTTAATATAATGTATTTGTGGAGGAAACGTAGAAAACGTTTTAAAGTTAAACGACTTTCCACTTTCTCTGAGCATGCTAACAATTTCATGCTGTTTTCACACTTGAATGTAATTTTTAGTGGATGTTTGATCTTTTCTATCCCCCTGGGTTTCTCAGCCATACGTAAACTCAGACATTATCTGATCAATATGATTACGTATAATATGTAAAACACGTGTTATTGTTAATCAACCTTCCTTGTTCATTTAAACCATTTCATGGTGGGCCATTTATCAGATGCATTCAGAATTTACAAAGACTGCTGAGGGTCAGGGTTGGGGAAATGTTACTTCATCATTCCCAAGAAAACTACATATTCAGATAAGCAGCAGTTGTAAGGATATACCGTATGACAGATCTGAAGGTCAAATCCTGGAGATTAGCAGGACACTTCCCGTCTCTTGAAGAGTAAACCAGATGAGGGGGAAACGTGAACCTTTCATTCTGTCCACACTACTTGCACTCGGGATGTCACATAACGTAACAAAAAGTTAAATTCAACATATAATATCTGTCAGTTCTACCAGTGAAGAATAATGTATTATTATTATTCATAATTTATTATAAATTATACAAAATAAAAAAAATATTAAATGAATTCATAAATAGATAATTCAGATCAATCAATGTTCTTTACTGATCAACTGTTTTACCTTATCAACGTGTTATAAAAACGTTTAATGTTTAGCACGTTTATCAACTGCCTTGTTAATCATAATAATCTGAAAACTGTTTAGTGTCCTGGGTCATATGTAAATTACGATGCATTATTTTGCTAAGACTCCATGTCCCAGAAAATAAATTAATATTATGTAATGAATGTTGATTTAAACGGTAAAGATACTAGGAAGTATTTTTGATGAATTTGGCCATGCTAATCTGCTGCATTCTAAATGAAGAGTGGCCTATTAGATGGACATTCCACCTCTGCACCCAGTATTTACCTTTAATTTGGCTAATAAACGGACACAATTGCTTTGCTACTTATGACTTGTTGCCACTTACACCAAGTGTTATATTAAGTCTTTCTAAAACCAACCAATTTAGTAGCTTAGCTTCCACAATCTTTTATCCACAGCGCCGTCCAGCATTCTCCTGTAAAACTGTTTTTCCACTTTCTAATTTGACCACTGCACGCGATAGCACGCGCTAGCTGGCCCCGCCCCCTCGGTGTGTCTCACACCCTCTGTCCTCTGTCCCTCTGTCCTCGTTTACTTCTCTATCAGTCCCATACATTATCCTGACGAGGCACCATGACAAGAACCGCAAACTTCTACACCATCATCTCCGTCTTGCTCGTTGTCTCCGGATACTGCAACGCGAGCCGAAAACTTTTAGTGTTCCTCATCGATGGATTCCGTTATGATTACATTCACGATCTGCAGAATTTGCCAGGATTTAAAGAAATTGTGGATAACGGTGTCAAGGTGGATTATATGACGCCAGACTTTCCGAGTCTGTCTTTTCCTAACTATTACTCACTAATGACAGGTGAGCATAAAAAATGTGCATTTAAATTTACAACTCCAACTTTTGTCAGACCTCCGTGTGCTTTGTAGTTTATCCATATTCACGTGAGCATAGGTCAATGTCAAGAAGATTATCAAGATAGTACCTAACTACAGTGGATAAGAAGACAGTAACAGTTTTTATGTGCATATTTATATATTTGTTTATTTTACATATAAATATTTTAAGTGCTTACTGACTCAGAGAAGAGGTGAGTTTTCAGTCTCCATTTGAAGACAGACAGTGTCAGCTGTATGCTGTCAGACCCTGTCCTCAGCATGGACGTTCATTAACCCACCAGCAGCGTCAGCGTGGACGTTCATTCCCCCATCTGGGTGTCAGGACAGAGAAGAGTCTTTATGTCCTGCTTATTTCCATCCAGCGAAATGTGCTGTTGGCATGTTTTAAAACGATTATGTGGGAGGTTATGCCTCCTATAATAACTCCCATGTGCCCACTGTAAAAGAGCTATATTTATGATTTGGTCATCATACACACACCCACAACACACTCTGTTACTCACACAACCCCTTAAGAAAAGACCAAAATAACATGTAAAGCCAAGTTCTTTAAGGTCAGCCTCTCTGCGAGTTGCTCCTTGAACTGGGGGCTGATAATGCTGGGAAAATGGGCACTGGTAATGCTGGGAAACATAGACTTGACAGCTTGCAAGAATCACACTGCAAATACACATTTTAGCTGTAAATTCATCCTCGTTACATGTCATGCAGAGACTGTTGATTGCTAAGAGCATGTAAAACGAACAGGAGTGTGCAGTGAGTTGTGTCCAGTTGAGTGGTGTGGCCTGGGGATCCACAGGCTGATCACCCCATAAGGGAGGATATTCACATTTAAAATCAGTGGCAGAAGAATCACTGTTAGGTTGGAGCCACTGAAATACTTCATTGAAATATATTCTTAGAGCATCACCAGTAAGGCATGGATGAAAATGTCAAGAGTGGTTATTTTGTTAGGGAATCTTTGAGAATCTTTGGTTCTAAAAACATATATATAGCAAAAACATCTACTAGTTTTGAACTTGTGTGAAGGCGAGACTCTTCATAGCATGTTTCCTTAAAGTGGAGAACAACAAATACTTCTACACATCACTTCAAGCAAGTAATCTTTCGAATACTTGGTCTTGAATATAGGAAAGTATTCAGTCATAATAATTAAGGATAATAATCTAATCTGCAGTGTTTGGTCTAAAGTCCCATCCATGAGTTCTGCCATGATGTCTAGATTGGGTACAGTTTGACGCTGGATAACCAATGGTTGTACATTCTACGTTGAAAAGAAGAATGACGCTTCTTTACATCTTATGTGATTGTTCAATTCACCAAAAAGACAGTGATACACTTGAATCTGAAAAATTGTCTTTTCCAGATCACATTCTCTTTATCTCTGGAAATTACAAAGTGCTGGACTGCACCCAATGGTATGAAAACACTAGAATTACAGAGGAATTATATGATAAGACCATGTATGATAAAAAGCCATATAATGTTTAAATGCTAGAGGCTGGGCAACCCTCCTAAAGCACAGTCAGACCAAATTGAAGGAAAACCTCAACACCCTCTCTCAGTTCCTCCTCTTCTTCCTCCTCTGTGTTGATGCTTTCATGAGCGTGCGTACAGAACTGAAGTACTTAATGGTAGTCAGTGGTGGTAGATGAGCTCAGCAGACTCAGAGCCAAAATGCTGAGAGTGTCCAAATTTGTGGTGCACGTTGTGCACTTAGGAAGTAAAAAAACAAACAAACAGCAACACAATAATTTCATTACCAGATGAGCCTGTATTGTGTTGACTCTCAGGAGGTTTTCATTGCACAACATTGCTGGCCTTAAAACTGAAGTGAAATGTAGGCTTTATGGGTAATGACAATAAGACCACAGACAGCAAATGGCCATGTGCCATTCTGTGTACTGTTCTGTTCTAGGATCTGTGCAATAATGTTTGATTTGATGGGCATCTCAAAGCCAGAAATATGCACTTCAAAACAAGTAAAACAATACATGTATTAACCAGACTCACATCTAACAAAGCATTTTTGTAGTACGGCAAACATGAAAAATGTATCAATGTGAAAAATGTGTTTGTACACTACACTAATGATAAATCTAGACAGATAGACTAGATTATGATGTTTAAGGGCTACACTACAGTTATTAATCATTATTCAGAGCTGGACCTGAAATCAGAGGCTAAAAAAACTTTTAGCACAGAAAAGACACAAAAGGATGATGTCTCATAACAACATCTAAGGACACTTCCTAGAAAGTGTTGCTAAAAGTTACCCTTTCCTGCAGTTGCTGTTATACTTTGCATTACTAGGACTGAGGTTTGGATTTGAGCATGAAAATCAGGTTCCAGCTCAAAGCTGCAGCTACAGATCAGGCCAAACGTCAGAGTGGTCATGGGAAATGAAGGGATGTAGGGAAGTAAAACAAGTGAAAACTATCAGGACGATGCACATGGTTTTAGTGACGTGCAGACGACCAAAGGCTGAATGGCACCATTGATTGTAAGAGGCTGGTACAGCTCATCGCTCTAACCCTCCCACACAAGGACTCTCCACAGTGATAACAGCGCTGTGCGGCCTCCACTCAACCCTCTTACTCCGGCCCTCTGTCGTCGACAAACGTCACACCAAAGGCTGTAAACGTGTCGGTGTAGGTGACGGCCACGGCGTCGTGCTCACCGAGCCACTTTTGATCGTTGTGCTGTCGCCATGACAAAGCGCTGGAATTAGGTAGACTGGCTATTTATGGAGGAATGCACAAAAGTCCAGAAACACCCCCCCCCCATCTCAGACACAAGGCTATGGGCAGAGATAGTGACACCTGTTCCTTATCATGAAGTGGAAGACTGGACTGGCTGTAATCCCGTGATCAGTAAAAGAACATGTAAAGACATAGAGCATTAAAGTTGCATGTGTTCCCTTAAAAAAGGGATCTTAACACATGAGTATCTTGGGATGTAGTTTAAGAGGAACCTTTTAAATAGTAAACTTAAAGTCTTAAACACGTCCCTACAATAAACTAACAGGTGTTTTACATTGTAATTTCTTAAACCCACAGCTTCTGAATGTCTGCTGTCTCTATCAGTTTGTCTCTCTGTTTCCTTCTCTGGCCTCAGTTGAAGACCATCACTAAGCTTAAATATCCATCCTCTCCCAGTCACTGCAGCCCTCTAGAGATGTTTTGTATCGTCATATTTGAACTCAGGTCTCCTCCACCTCTCCACAGAGCTGGAGCAGGATTAGGAGAGGGCGTCTGCCCTGACACTCAAACTCAGACTTTGGCAAACAAACCCAGCAACAAAAGACAAAATGTGGGCATCAGGAACAACTGCTATTGGTCCCATCACCGTACTGCTGGAATCTAATTAGGCAAAGATGTTTTTCTTGTAAACTCAGCAAATTACAGCACTGGAGAAAGCAAAAACCGTCTACTTAAGACAGAGCTTTTAGTGGAGACAATATACTACCTTTATTACTGTATTAGGAAGGCTCACAATTGTTTAAATATGATACTTCTGATTGAAGACAGTTTAGTATATGGGGATCTTAGAAATGTTTCTCTGAACAAACTGGCACTATTCCATATTTATGTTATATAAGAAACATTTTGGATGTAAATCAGAGAATTATGTTTGTATTGCTCTTTAATTAAAATGTTTTTGCCGAGCTCTATCCTCTTGACCCTGCAGGTCGGCATTGTGAAGTGCATCAGTTTACTGGCAATTACATGTGGGATAAGGACTCGTTGAAGGAATTCTTGATTGGGGAAAACCCAGACAGTCACTTACCCATGTGGTGGGATGGATCAGAGCCTCTGTGGGTTACCATGCAGAAACTTGGCAAGAAAGTTCACATGTACTATTGGCCAGGTTAGTGGTGTGTGTGTGTGTGTGTGTGTGTGTGTGTGTGTGTGTGTGTGTGTGTGTGTGTGTGTGTGTGTGTGTGTGTGTGTGTGTGTGCGTGTGTGCGTGTGTGTGTGCGTGTGTGTGTGTTTGTACTTACATTCAGCTCATCTGAATAAATGGACAAATGTTGGACAAAAGTATTTAATGCCGATTCTGCATCACCTCACTTTGACATACACATGCCAGACTGAATTCAGTGTAAACCTGTATAACAGCAGACCTGTGCAATAACCATGATCCCAGGTCGAACTTGTATTTATTCATTGAGCGACAAATTTATTCTGGGCAGGTTGTGAAGTGGAGATTCTCGGTTATAAGCCCACATTCTGTGAGAAATACATCTATAATCCCTCTATAAATAACCTAACGGATGCATTCCAGGACGCTCTGGATGTTCTAAAGTAAGTCTTAAACTGACCTCTCCAGCACAGTCCAGTCAGGACGTCAACATATAAAAAAATATATAATATATAAAATATATTTTGTCATAAGCTTGAACAAACCCAAAGTTTTAATACGTTGAAATTGCACGAATGTCTGCATATTGCTATCATATTAGTTTATCATGTACTTGCTCGGTCCGTGTGAAATGCTGATTGGACACAGCCCACATGTACATGTGTCCTGACCAGGGATGGTGGGGCTGACATGGCCGGTGTGTACTATGAGAACATTGACGTGTCGGGCCACCACTACGGCCCTGGATCAGGGGAGGTGCAGCGGGCCGTCCACTCACTCGACGGGGCTTTCCAAACCCTAAACCAGAGAATCAAGGTGTGTGCATTATACCCATTTCTATCTGTATTTCCATATATATGCAGTAGAGCCAGTTGCTGTAGAATTGTGTCTGTGGAAACTGCAACTGTGCATTTCAGGAGAAAAGCATGCAAGAAGACTTGAACGTCATCGTGTTCTCTGACCATGGGATGACGGATATCAGCTGGATGGAGAAGGTCATTGAACTGCAGGCGTACATAAACATGACGCAGATCATAAAGATGATGGATAGAGGGCCGGTTGTCAGTCTGTGGCCTAAACCAACCAGGTTTGAAGAGGTGAGCTGATAGTCGTCTACACTGGCGCTGAGCACGACAGGAATTCTTCATGAAGGAACGGCCTTTGTAACTTGGCTGAACAATATGTTCAGACTTTGTTCTAAACTCGTTATAGTTTAATATGAGGTAATTACAGGGGCTGTGCGTTCACTGAAGTGCACAGAATCAAAGGTTACTACAGGTACAGGGTTCTGTGGGGATCCTTTGTGAACACAAATACATACTGTTGATGACATCTGGAAATGGCGTGTATCTTTATGTAGTCTCTGACATTAATGTCACTCGGGTCCTTTCATTCATTCGTTCATTCGTTCATTCATTCATTCATTCACTGAGCGAACTACATAGTGCAGACCTCTTACTTTATATTTATTTCAGATTTACAATGCATTAAAAGGAGTGAACAACATGAAGGTGTATAAGACACATGAGATCCCAGAACGCTTCCACTATAAGGGAGGAAGGTTTGTCTCACCTCTGACCCTTGTTGCTGACCCTGGATGGTTCATTACTGAGGTTAGTCTCTTCAGTTTCACATTTCAGTTTCAATGCCTAATCACCACTGACAAGTGAACTTAATCGGCTTGGCCAACATCAGGCTCCCAAACGTGTCGCAATCTTCATGCCTGACCATGTTTTCGTCAGGTCTACTTAGCAGTTCTAACGGAGCATTATTCAAAGCTCTTAATCATCTCTGTGTGGAGCACAATTGGTATGGAGCACGGTGCCCCTCTCTCGTCACCAGGTTCCTCCGGTTCCCCTGTCGGGCCCCTTCTTTGCATTTTCATTTGGCCATTCAGTCATGATTCAGTCTTGCATATTGCAGCTCCTTCCTGGTCTAAAAACAACAGCCTTCTTCTGAACCCTTTCAGGAAAGGCTCGGCAGTAAAAGTAACCACCCCGTCTCACCCACCTGCGCGTCATTAGGGATTAAAACATTGGCCGGCATTCCAGAGACTTTAGATCTCATGATGGGGGGGGGAGAGAACATGTGCCAGGAAGTGACCCAGAGGTGATTGCTAAGATGGCAGATTCAGGGAGACGGACCAAACTTGTCTCACTCGTCTTACCCAATATTGCAGAGCAAAGCTAAGCTACCCTACTGGCAGAATGGCACAGGAGAGCAGGGCTGGCAGCATGGTTGGCATGGCTACGACAATGAGTTCCTGGACATGAGGGGGTTCTTCCTGGCTCAGGGACCAGGTAAACTCCATAACTGGTGTCAAACATGCACATTTCACCATACGCAGTAACACAGCTCATAATTATCTGCCCTACAGACTCTCGCTTAACTGATCTCTCCCCGACAGACTTCAAGAAGGATTTCCGAGCGGGTCCGATTAGATCGGTGGACGTTTACAACGTGATGTGCAAGGTCCTGGACATCGAGCCCCTGCCCAACAACGGCTCCTGGACAAGGGTGGAGTTCATGCTCACGGGCTCGGCGCCCCGCGTAGCGCCGGCCCACGCCTGCAGCAGCGTGCTGGCAGCCCTGGTGTTGCTGACCGCTGTGATCTAGGGGCCCAAACCCAGCACGGCTGCCCCATCCAGGGCGTTTCACACTGCTGTTGGGACCACATCGAACCCGTCAACGCTGAGACGAGGAAGCACTGAAATGTGGACTGAACAGGCGTTGTGCAAGTATTTGAAGAATGTAGTTTTTCACATGTTTCAGTACAGTGTGAGTTAGGCCTGCATAGAAACTCTAGTTGTACACTCATTCTAAAGAGCAAATGTAGCCAGTTTTCAGCTAGATTAGGAGCTAGATTAGGCAGAGGTGAAAAATAGGTATTTTATGTTGGTAAAGTTTGTTCCAGCTCTTTGCACATGTACAATACACTGGGACATAATCTGAGACCAAAGAGATTGCTTATCATTGTGATAGATCTTTCATTGACATTTTAAAGACTTGAATCACTCAGATACTTTAAAATGCATTATAGTTTTTTTTGATGTTCCACAATGTAGTAATGTTGTACCCAGTCTTTTTGGTCTGAATGGCAGAGAAATGACAAAGAGTGATTTAATATCTCATTCCTCAGTATGATTCTGAGTATTTCTGTCCTTTAATTAAGGACCACACTCTTCTGAATGTTAATCATTTTAACTTTCTGTTAAAAGAGCTTCACTCTGATTTTCATTACTGAATAAGATTATCTGTAGGTTTGTAGTAATGGATTTTCCCCAATAAATTTTTTGCAGTAGTGACAGTAAACATTCCATCACATTTCTTTTTAATGTGTTTGTCTTGGTTCATTCCAGAATTTAGTTAAATATCATCATTATAATATTGTAACTGTTAGAATTTCTACTCAGCATGTACGCATCTAAGAAGCTGCTAAACACTTGAATAGTCAAACCGACCTCATGCTAAGCATGTCTTTAAAGCAATACTGAGCCTCATTAGCAGCGATTATACATACAGTATATAGGTACAATTAGTGACATATTTGTGTCTTAGTGTGACAGTGTGTAAATTTGACTTGGCTTTGTTGCATCTGTTTTTCTTCTTCCATCAGAATGTTATAATCCTAATCTTACATTCTTACACCTTAAAGCTGTAAGGAAGCACCAGACATCCTATATCTGAAAGTTGTACGTTTTAGAATTATACTTTTTCCCTATAAGGGCCTGAGCAAGGCCCTTAACCCTCAATTGCTCACTTGTATAAAAATGAGATAAAAATGTAAGTTGCTCTGGATAAAGGTGTCTGCTAAATGCCATAAATGTAAATGTAAAATGCACATCCACATTTCACACCTTCCCCTCATTTATCTGTGTCGTGGGAGAGAAGCAACAGGAGGCGAGGGTGGCAATCATACATCTTTAATATCCACGTAACCGAAGCAACAAGCAACGTAAACAAACAAAAAAGCACAATAGCGCCAAAAAACGACTCAATGCACAAAGCACTTAATAGTAACAGGAGCACCTCTGAGTGGTGGCACAGGGATGCTCTTCAGAAGGATCTGGAGAAACGTGGAGTTCTGGCTCTCTGGGTTTATATAGGGCAGGGAACAGAGAACAGGTGCACATGCTGATGAGAGGGTGTGTTAGTAGGCAGGAGGCTGGGAACAAGGGAGCGGCCTGGTGTGTGGGTGTATATATATATATATATATATATAATATTACCGCCTTCTAACTCATATACCCCACAAACAAAATAATATACACACATACAAACACGCACACACACACACACACTTGACATTAAATACTTTTGTCCAACATTTGTATATATATATATATATATATATATATATATATATATATATATATATATATATAGCAATTTACATCCGTTTATTTTCCTCCAGCCCTCCTTTGTCATCTCTCCATCTTCTCATAGGAACCCACTGGTTTTAACACCCCTTCAATTTAAAATTAGATCAAACAATCTTGCTATAAATATTCCACTGCTACTGCTCCAAAGCACCAAGCAACTGCATTTCCTACGAACAGAACTTGTTTATGTGACCATTATATTTTTATACTTATCTGTCCAACTCTTTTGTCCTTTCTGTTATCCTTCCATTCATCAACAGTAACCTACTGGACTCTAAATTACCTCAAACTGCATTTCATATAGATGGAAAAAAATCTAGCATTTATCTTTTTAACCCCCCCCCCCCATATTGTTTTCTTATAGAAACCCTGTTCATATTTGATATTCATACAATTGTAATGTAAAGTCATAACAAATATATTATAGATAGTATATATAGTGTTCATATTGCTCCATGTTGCTTTGACAAGCTCAGAGTAATGACACTGATTGGATGATATAATAGACGTTGTGTTGTGAGTTATTTTGCGTGGCGTGGCATTTTTTAACACGTCAGTAAAAGCAAAACAAATTTGTGTCAAGACATTTTATGGCCACGACTGATATTCACAAGTTGAACGTGAGGTGTCGCTAAAATCACGAGTAATATTAGGGAAAACATAAAAACATAGAACTAGAAGTTATCCCGGACTTTGTCGTATTTTAGTTGTTATTTTACATATAATGGCAGGAATATACTTTTTGAGTTTTTGTGAAGACTTTATGTATATAAAATATTTCTAAATATATAAAATATGCAAATGTTATACTCACAAAAACAACGTAAAGAACAAACCCGGGTTAGAAATGTAGCCATAACTGTGATATTTCCCTTATGGTAAACGTAGCTAAATCCTAAAGTAATATATATTACTGTGCATTCACAAAATCCGTATATTTTCTATAATATTCCCATCTTCCTATTATATGTTTATTGTTTGGATAACATGTTCCATTACATGAGAGACGCACGTGTCACGCGGCTCCATGATTGGTCGATTTGCATCACGTGTCATCTGGATACGTGTCTCCGCCCTCGAAAGGCTGGATTGACATAATCGCAGGACACTGTACACTGAGATTAGGAATAACGAGGACAAACTGAGTGCAGGGATAACGAAGACACACTGAGATTAGGAATAACGAGGACAAACTGAGTGCAAGGATAATGAGGACACACTGAGATTAGGAATAACGGGGACACCGTACACTGAGATTGGGGATATGTTTGCATAGTGTCAGCTACGGTTCGGATTTGGCGCAATCTGTTGCGGGCTGCGATGGATATTCCGCAACCAGAACGTGTGCGTGTAACGTTCGCTATGTTATTTTGACGTGTGGAGGTGGACGTTTAAGCTACGGGACGTTATTAAACGTCACATAGCCGTTAGCCCGAGCTGTGCGTTAAATACCGGCGTCCCGATTATCCAGCTCTCTGAGCAAAGTCGTTGATCTGGACGCGTTAATCTGAACGCTCGCCGTGTTCTGTATCGAGTTGCCCGCAGCGCGGACGCGTGTGTCCAGGCGTCCTCGTCTTTGTGTCCTTGCTCGACGTGCACCGATTAATCGACTAAAAATCGCAGACTTAAACACCAAACGCCCGCTGTGTCCCCGTAGCCGGCCGACGTTCCGCCCGTGTTCGCGGTCACGACAGCGCTGATCCCCCCGCCACTCGGACGCGCCCGCCGGGCGTGAACGACGAGCCGCGCGGCGCTGCTCTCCCCCCCGCCAGGATGAACGTTGTCCCGGACACACGGTGATGAGCAGCAGCCGGATAAACTCCAGGGACATCACGTCCGTCCTCTGCGCGCCTTTGAGGACATGTCAGTTCCAGCATGCGTCCCCACGGCAGCAGCGGCGGTAGCGGCGGCGCGGTCGGAGCCTCCACGCCGGGCGGCGTCTCCTCTCCGGCGGGCTCGCACCTCCGCGTCCTGCCCGCTCTCTCCCTCGGCGCCGCGGCGTCGGCGCTGCTCCTCTTCCAGCTGGGCTACGGGGGACTCACCCTCACGTCGCTCCTCCTGAAGCTCTTCGTGTACGTGTCCTTCGCCTTGGTGTGTTTCCTGCTAGGGAGTTGTGGGCTGCTCCTGATGAAGAGTGTCCCCAAAATAAGACGATTTGACACCGCGACGAGGCGCCCGCCGAACCTGTTGGATTTGTTCAGCACCTTGATGGTGAGGATGGTGAAGGTTTTGAAACGATCACTGTTTGACATCTTTATGTTCGCCCAGACATCACACCACCTTACGTACCATCGATTTTGTAGTTGTTTTGGTGTAACTTTACATTAGTGCCACTGTGTGAGTTATTTGAGTTGGTGTGTGACTGATCTCTTAATGAACAAGAACACCAAGTTTATGCGAAATCCATGCATGCTGCACAAAAATCAGACTTCATCCTTCCAAAGTGATGAGACACAGTCGCTTTTCATTAAATACACGAAGCAAGTTGTTCCTAGATTTGAGTAATACGATGCGAGTAACTGCATTGTAAAAGAAAAAAACTAAACTAAAACGAAATGTTGTGAATCATTCTAATTCTTTTTTTATTACAATGTGTGACTGAAGATGTTCCTAAAGGTGCATTGTAAATTTTAAATATTTTAGCAACCGTTTTAGGCCAATTTGCAGAACGCTTAACACTGATTATGCTGATTGCTATAATAAGACAAGTCAGGTGATTCTTTGCCAAAGACCAATAATGGAAACTGGTCCTCACAGCGCACGTGCTTGGGCTAAGAACATAATGATGAAGCTTCAGGTCTTAAGAACCGGGTGGTGCTGAAAATGCAGACACCATCAGACTGGCGTGGTGGAGAAGCATTAGAGAACCTCTGCACTGATTCTGGGCTTGCGTCATTGTGCAACATCCGTTTGGCTGCTGTCAGCAGTTGCTGATGGTGCCAGAATTATTCCTGGATAAGTTTAAAAACATAGGCCTGCCTATTACCATGTATGGGATAATTTCGGTAATGTAGTACAAAATGCCCGGCCAACATCTTCTGTATCCAACTCCTTGCACACCGATCTTGGTGTCTGAGCAAATGCACTTCTGTACAGTGGAATGGGCAGGACCCAACGGGAGAGTGATTTAGTCTGAGGAAGGGTGTTCACTCTGGGCAGGGCGGAGAGTGGTGGACAGGGAGGATTCAGTAGGAAGACCAGACCACCAGGGAATCTCCCAGTTATCCCGATATCCTGTCCGGGCCTGGCTGCAGACATGCTAAGTAGTAACAGCAGGCTGACATTGGTAATTGGGAAATATAGAGTGGTTTGCTGAGGCCAGCGTTTGGCCTGGGACACGATGATAATGCAAACAACAGGGTACACGGATATTATGGGAAACTTTATGGACGCATGTCTTTCTTTTAATTGTTTTCAGCAGATTTAGTTGATGGGTATAAGATGTTTGGGGGGTTAAAAACATATATAACAGCTATCAAATTTTGCTAATAAAGGTTATAATAACATATAAAGTCATGATAAAAAAATTAAATGTCATGTAAAGATGAAAACTCCTTTGAATGTCAAATATGATCCATAATTAACACTTCCCTTGACATTGTCACACAAATAACAGTGTTATTATTTTCAATAATGAGGTTTTTTTTGTTTTCTACAGGGAAGGTTCTCTATGCCTCTTCTGGACTCGGTACAGACCAGACGTGTCGTGGTGTCGCACAATGTGGATAAAGCCCTCAAAGAAGGTGTGTTGACTTTCTTTCCACAGGAATGCAGAGAATTTCACCAATGGCCCTGTATCGGCCCTGGTGAAAGTCCTGTTGTAAAATGACACGTGAGGCACGTATTTGCAATAAGCAAATGAGCCAAACGCTGAGGTCGTATGAATCATAAAGCAGGTTCTTTTAGATACAGTGACTCTAAAATAATATATTGTCACTCTTGTTTTGGCCACGTCAGCCTAATAAAAAAAGTCATTACCAGGAGGGTATAAAAGCAGAACGGAGACCCAGCTAATAAATCTGTCTGCTGCAGCTGTTGTCAAGTGAAAGGGTGAAAAATAGGAAAATGTCAGAATCTCTCAGCCTTGCCTGTCATCTCGGTGTGTGAAGGGTAGGGGTGTCACACAGGCCGTGCAGAGGAGACGAGCGGAGAGAGAGAATGCGGAAAAGGCTGAAGTCTTCTGGTTGAATGGAATTTTTTTGAACCGCAGATTTGCTTTTGATTAAAACTGGTTCTGGAGAACAGCGTGAGGATGGCAGGCTCCGAGAGCGAGCTGGCACCCGCTGGCCTTTTCAACTTTGCCCTTCATCTCTCCCTCATCCTTCATTTCTTCACCCAGCCCCTCCCCCTCTGGATCTTGCCATCTCTCCGTAGTGGCCTTTGGAAATCCCATTTATATCTTCAACACGTCATGGACCAAAATGGGTTGCTTTACAGGTAGATTTCCTGCGGTTCACATTTGCCTTAACCTTTGTGTCGGAAAAAGAGAAGTGAATCAGAACCAGCACACCCAGCTCGACGCTTTGAGAGCGTATCCCTGGGCTGTTCCGAACAGCCTGTGATTAGAGGTACGAATCTTTTTCAGAGATTTGGAGTAGAGCTGGAAACATGAATCGCGTCTCGAGTCTTGCTGGGGTCATTTTGGACACAGAGTTCAGGCACAATGTGCTGCACCTTTGCAAAACATCTACCTTTTGTTATTCTTTCTCTTTTCCTTCCCTCTGCTATGGATAAAATCAGATTAGAGTACATGCCACTGGTTGTCTGTGCCACCCAGACACTTCCTCTTAGTTCGGTGACAGGTTCTACATCTTTATATTAAAATACGTGATTTTTTCCTTTAATATTTTCACATCACATGTTTTGTTTACTCTCCAGAAATGTTTGAATTTGTGTGATAGAAGATAAAAACCACGTGTTTTACCAAATGAAGTATTTACAGGAAAGATGTCAGACCTTTAATTAGGTCTTTTTGATAAGGCATTCAGATTTTCTGAAGTATAAATGGCAAATTATACCAACCACATTTCTTCTTGCACCATATTATGTACTAATTTAGGTGGTATAGTCTGTTCAACAAGTAGGAATGTCCTGGTGTGCTTAAATCAATCGGATTCAAATGGGTAGAGCAAAGTCTGATCTTTGCTGTGTAAAGACATCTATACTTTGTGAGATCTTTGAGAAGTTTTTGCACCTCTGGCTATGTACAGATCAGAATGCCACTGCCCTGTTACACCAGGCCACTTGGAGATTCTTTACATTCAGTAGAAGTCCACTGACGTCCAGCTGGGGCCCTAGCACCATGATGGCCGGTGGTGGTGAGCTCTCTCTCGACTGGGCGGAGCTGCCTTACACGCTCTTAGCCTCCAGCGTCGTGTCTAACAGAAGCCAAGCATGTGAGCCGCTCACGCTAACAGGCGCTAGCGTGAACTCAATCGCGCCTTGTAGTCGGCAACAGAGGCCTGTTGATCCTTAAGCCTTAAGCGGCACGGATGACTCTGTGTTTACATTCACGCTAACACATGCAGACGTTGCCCCCTCGCTCCAACATCTAACCAGTTCTTCTCATTAGCTGATGAGCAATTTATTGTTTTTAATTGTGCCAGGCTTAAAACTATGGCAATGCTTCCTTTATCCAGAGGCAGTCCCTTTGAAAAAAGTGGACAATATGTGATAATGTCTTGGTGGTGATCCAATGGTGTAGCTCCATGTGTAATTTGCTCCATCTGGAGAGGCAGATAATGGCACCACCTGCTAAGTGCACCAGTTGTTGCAGACACAGACTGAGCGACGTTTGGTTCCTAAACACAGCTATAAAAGGATTACTGAAATCATTTGGATGGAAAACCAAAGGCGGATGTGTCTAATGCGCTCTCATACAGACTCAAATCAATTTGTGGAGAGGCGTTGGATTATAAACGAGTTGTCTCCCGTTGACCTGTGTCCCTTCTTTTGTGGGGTTCTTGGTGTTGCACGGCTGCCACGTTATGATGTTGAGCCTCGTCTTCTCACTGCTGTTACGCAACTTACAGGCTCCAGTCATTTGGTGTCCCAGTTGACTGTGCATAATATAAGAATCTAATTAACTGGAGCAGAAGAGATGGAGGGAGATGGAGGGAGAGAGGCAGAGCGTGGTTTCTGTTCCACAACAAGACAAGTCTCCCTTTAATAATTCAAAGGGCAGTTTTCCTCATGCTGCGTTTTTCATCACGAGTTGCCTTGGGGCGCTAATGGCTCGTTTTTGCTAAAGTTGCACTCGCCACAAAAACGATTACCGAGTGCCTCTTCTCGTCTCTCCTTTGTCGTATTTAGTCATGCTGTGAAAAGTTCGGCGCTCTCCAGCGCTTGAGTTGCGGTCTCTGGCAGAGCACGTCGGAGAAAAGATCACATTTGACGTTTCAGTTTATTTCAGCATCGCGCCCGCCGTGTCTGCATTTCGATGGTTCTCTGCAAAGTTCGAGGCCTGTTCGATGCTCTGTCTAAAGGCCCGACGCAAAGCTGGAGATGGTAGTAGCAGACGTGGAAAATCCTGGCCTCCGGGCCAATTGCCTTTGCTGTAATTTGAAAATAGGAGTTTGTGTTTGTCGATGATTCACGGCGTGGGCTGGTTCCATCATTCTCTGCATGGACATGACCGTGACATTTGCATTTAGGGGAAGCCTAAGTGCTTCAGACAGGTTTTACTGCTCTCACTGATTCGGCCATATATCTGCTCGCATTCAGATCACTCTTCATTTTCTTCACGGTGCCACGGTGCCTCTGACTTTACTCTGATGCGCTCTGATGTTACTCTGACGTTACCTCCCAGCCCCCCAGACACCTCAGAGGCTGCAAACACAACATTTGGTGAGGAAAGCAATGTCACATTGGAGCAAATTTGGAAAGTAATCAGAGTTTGAGTTAGAAAGTGACTTGCCATGGCATTTTACGGATCCTTTGCTCTTTGTCTTTCAACAGAGGCCAATCCCTCCCTCATCTCCTACCTCCGCCATCTCTGTTGGGTCAAGTTCCCTATACCTTTGAAACCATGTTACCAGCGTTGACTTTTCTACATTGATTATTTTTATTTAATCTAATAGATTGCCTTTGAAGCAATTTTCCCCCAAACCATGATATTAACTTTTTCTAAAACTGAATCTTTTTGTTTCAGTTGATTCCTCAGCCCTAAATATGTTTGGATTGAATCTGAGTCCTTAAGTCTACAGAGTTTTAACAGAGATTTGAAGACAATACTATTGTTATCCTTAATACACTGTTATCATTAAATAATTGGTGATTTAATTTGAGTTGTGTGAAATCTTTTGTCATTGCTCAATGTTCAATTGTACTAACATAGTATTTCCAGGCATTTTAATAATATGGTATTTGTCAGCATTGTCTATTAAATTATTTGCTAATAGTGTGATTAGCAACTCATAATTGAAGTGGACTGCCAGTGTTTTGTCTGGCCTTTAGCCTGTGGATTAGCCATGCCTGGGAGATCACACATGCCTGGCTCGTGTTCTACAGGGTCGGGGTGTAGTTGTGCTCTCTGGTTCCGCCTAACCCAGTCTCAGTGCGCTCAACTAATTGGATGATGGGCCTTATCAGGTGTATCGAGCTGATGTAAGCACATCTGGCTCTTATGAAAGTTCTCTCGCTCCCTCCCTCGCTCCCTCCCTCTGTAGAATGGACAGACTGAGAAGGATCCCGCTTCTCTGTTTGTCATCCTCTTTCTGCCTCTTTTATCTCAGTCTCCTCTCCTCTCTGTCTCTCATATCTTTTTTTTCTTTCTCTGTCCCTCAGT
The DNA here is from genome assembly GCF_052324685.1 of Brachyhypopomus gauderio. Taxonomy (NCBI): domain Eukaryota; kingdom Metazoa; phylum Chordata; class Actinopteri; order Gymnotiformes; family Hypopomidae; genus Brachyhypopomus; species Brachyhypopomus gauderio. Next base: position 6,294,893 of record NC_135221.1, on the reverse strand, counting down.
CTCTCTCTCTCTCTCCCTCCCCCTTTTCGTTCCCTCCCTCTCTCTCCCTCCCTGGAGCCTGATGGGTTTGGCTGAGCGGTTCTAGCAGGGCCCGTAGAAGCGCTGGGGCGTGGTTGCTGCCATCGAGCCTCACAGAGCAGGAGGAGGTATCTCACTAGACAGCATCGGGTCCTAGTACTAGCAACCTTCCGGGCCGTTGCTTGTTTAATGTGTTCAACGCTTTTAATGAGGTTCTGTTCAGATTATGCTTTAAGAGCAGTTAGACTCCTGTTCTGTGATGATTATTCAAGCAGTGTTAAAGCATTACTGGACGGGTTTGTGCTGCAGTGCTGGTTTTTGAGTGGAAACCCACAGCATCCTTTAAAGCACACGGGCACGTTTCTCGTTAATCAGGAAATAAAAGGAGGGCACTGGTGAACCTTGCGGTCACGCCCACCTTCCTCCCACTTTCTGAACACTTCAGCACGGCAGCGGGAACCCGGATGACTTCACAGAGCCACTGCTGCAGTTTGCTGTCGTCCGTAATCTCCTGGCAGAAGTGCCAACCTCGTACCATCTGTCACTTTGGAACCAAGTGCCTCCGTCCTTCCCAGACTGCCTGCGCAAGGCTGCGTGTCTCTTCCAGGCCCGACCTCCCCCGCCTTAATGTAGCTCTGAAGCTGGAGCCCACCAGGCGGATGGAGGGCCATCGGCCCACCAGGCGGCCGTCGAACCAGCTCTACGGCTGGAGTGGATCCAGTGTGGAAGAATGCTTCAACTCCTGCAGACAAAAGGAACGTGCCAAAGATAATTTTGTCCCTCGTCCTCATCTGGGCAGGCACGGACGTGCCGATGTGTCCACAGGGAGTCGGAAAACAGGAGGGGTGTTTTGCCTCACGGTGTGATTAAATGCCGACATAGCTGGCTTTTCCTATGGCAAAGTCGGTGAATGGCAATGGAGTTTGTTGAGCTTGTATTTCTATTATTGTTGTTTTTTGAAGAAGGTATTATTCTTATGGCCATAGCATGCATTTAAACACTCCTCTCTCCTCTCCCCTCCCCTCCTCTCTCCTCTCCTCTCCCAGTGTTTGATTACATCTACAGGGACTACATTCTGTCCTGGTATGCTCCCCTGAGTCTAGATGAGGGCCAGCTCTATCAGATGCTCTCTGAGGATTTCTGGGAGATGACCAAGCAGCTCCGTGCCCGCCTGTCTGAGGTGGACGTGGTGAATGTAGTTTGCAACGACGTTGTCAAGACCCTCCATGCTCATTTCTGTGACCTCAAGGCTGCCAACACGAGGTATAATATTTTATATATTATATAAAAAATATATAATAATTGGGAAATGGTCAAATTCAACA
>NC_135221.1:6218550-6288550 GCF_052324685.1 Brachyhypopomus gauderio | reverse complement strand
ACGATGGCATTGCCTGTTTTGCATATGGTGTGAGGACTGCACAGAAGGAATTTAATTTGGATGGATGCTGTAGTTGTTTATGACATTGTTGATGGCTTACACTGCTAACAAGCAGACTTCTGATTAGAACCTATCAGTGTCTGCCCTTTCCGTTACTTAACGTAGTTATCTGGGATTTTCAGGGGGCATTGATGTAGTTATGTCTGAAGCCAAATGACTCACTAATCATACATCCTCCACTGTATCGTTATACTCCCATGTCAGGTATTCTGGCTAGATTCTGAAGTCATATTGCGCATCCTGGATGTCTGTGTAAACATCTTGAGAAGGATTCAGTTCAGCTCTTGTCAGAGCAGCTCAGCTGGATCTGGTATTTCTGAGAGCTGAAGTGATGGCAGACAGCTCGTGAGTCTGCCATCAGCCAGACGTGTGTCGTGAGGGAGATCGTTTAGAAGATTCAGCAGGAACGTGTCGGCCTCATTGAGCTGCATCAGAGAAGATGGACTTCGTGTTTTTTTGGGAATGTACATACAGAGCTTTTCACCCTGAAAATGTGGCAGAGTTTGGAAGGACCATGGAAGGTTCTGGAAGTCCTTTTTGGAGGTTTTACTGTTGGAGGTGATGACAGTAACTGTCATTTGGTTAACTGGGTGCTGACAATGTCTAAATATAATCTATGGGAGACTACAGCAACTGGCTATTCTTATTAAAATTAGGAGATTTATGATCGCCATTTAGGATATAATATTGCAGTATATTAAAACAGGCGCTGGTCTCATCTCTACAGATTGTCACACTTGTTCTGTTTGTGGTTGTCCTGTGAAGAAAATTGCTTTGTTTCCATGACAATGGGCTCCTTATTTACTTTTTAAAGCTGTTCATTTCAAATCTGCCAATTTAATGCCACTTTTGTTATGCACTAAATCAACCTTAAAGGGAACACAGTGCTCACATACAGTTACATAAACCAAGTTCCTGTCACAGTTGAATAATTAACTCTCACGTCTTTGCTTTGCAGCGTTCTTCTGTGGTACAGAAGTGCTACATCACTCTTTTAAAAGCCCCTCCCCTGTCCTGATTTTGCCCCATGATGTAATCATGCACTAGCTTGTTCATTGGCCAAGACCACCGTAACTTTGCTGTTATGATTGGCATAGACAAAGGACCAAACAAGAGTGCCTAACCAGCCAAGAGCACTACTCTGGTATGGAAGCCTCAGTCCTCTGTTAATTAACATACGGACAACTATGAATGACATTTGTCCACCTGTGCCATTGACGTTGCTACACGCCGATCATCCAAACCTCTGTTCCTCCCATCCACACACACACACACACACACTCACACTCACACACACACTCACACTCACACACACACACACACACTAGCTGTCATCCAGAAAGCATGATGGTATTGTTAGAGAAACCTCAGGCTCTGTGCCCGTGGTGGAGACAGTCAGCCTCCGTGTTGCAGTTAGAGGCGTTTTCAAGACAGCCGCTATCTTCCCCATCTTATTGCTCCACGGGAGTGCTGCTGTGGTGGAGAGCTAATGAGCCTGTTGCTAGGTGACACAGGTAAACAGAAGCCGAAGGATGATGGCCAAATGAGAACTGGCGGAGAAGATGAGATAAAATGGAGAGCAGCCAGCTTTGATGTCATTTCCTGTCGCACGGCACAGAAAAATGGATTATGAATTCTGCTGGGCTGAATCAGAAATGTATCGTGTTGGAAAGGGAATGCTGTAGATGACAAAGACTGGGTCTTGCTTTAGGCATAACAGGCAGTGAAACTAGTCTCGTTGAGCAAGTGTCTGGGAGTGCTAAAACAAACGTCTACAGTTCACTTAAAGACCCTTAATTTACCTAATTTACAACTTTGTTCACATCTGCTGTCAAGTGATGGTTTACTTATCCAGGCCTTTTGTTCATCAGGCTGTTTGTACCTCTATATGCGATATTTTGTAGCATGTCATATTTCTAATTTCTACCAAACTACACCAAGACGGTATCAATAGCAGGTGTCTGAACTTTCAAGATTTGACTTTCAGGAGCTCGATTTGACTTTCAGGAGCTCATTTCATTCAGTACATCTCTTTCTCTCGTTCTTATCCTGTCCCTTAAGCAAGAAGAAATATACAATGAATATTTCGCTTAAAAAATTTCTTTTATTAATACAGGATGATCCATTTCATCCATTTGTAGCGAGATTACGTCCTTCAAGGAATCCTTCATGTTCCTCAATGAAGCATTAGACAATCAGAAATCATAATAGCCTATTTCATCACCAGAATAAGATTTTGGAAGCAATTCTGCTCTGCAGGCTCTATGAAATTAAAGGAAATGGTTTTTATTTCTCAGACAGCCCCATAATTATGCAAAAAAAAAGAGGCGTGGTGGGGTAGGTTATGACTGCACTGTGTGTGACCTCACCCAGTGGTGGGGTAGGTTATGACTGCACTGTGTGTGACCTCACCCAGTGGTGGGGTAGGTTATGACTGCACTGTGTGTGACCTCACCCAGTGGTGGGGTAGGTTATGACTGCACTGTGTGTGACCTCACCCAGTGGTGGGGTAGGTTATGACTGCACTGTGTGACCTCACCCAGTGGTGGGGTAGGTTATGACTGTACTTTGTGTGACCTCACCCAGTGGTGGGGTAGGTTATGACTGTACTTTGTGTGACCTCACCCAGTGGTGGGGTAGGTTATGACTGCACTGTGTGTGACCCCCCTCACGCAGGTATCAAATAGTGGTGGAGATCATCCAGGCTACCACCATCAGCAGCATTCCACAGCTGAAGAAACAGAAAGGTGAGTGTCCCCACCCCGCCCAACTCCCAGCAGCGGTTCCCATGTTCCGGGGGGGGGATGCTCATCAGATGCCCCCTTTTTAGGAAATGAAACCGTCTGGGCGGTCCCGCAGGTCCTCAAAGGCCAGCAGGCCCGTACACATCTGTCTCCAGCCCACACCAAATCCAGCACTCTAGGAGATGATGAGATGTTCAGTATATCCATCTGAAACGTGTGGTGATTTGTCATTTAGTGAGTATAGTGTATTTTATGGTGCGTCTGATTGAACTGAGCCATGCGGGTAAATGTGAAGCTGGTATAGTAAAGGTCTGCTTTATTCAGTCCAGCTCTTCACCTGCATATAACACACCAGACAGTAATTACAGCTGGTCTGGTTGGTTAGCTCATTATATGTGATCCATTACAAAGAACCGTGCTAGCCAGATTTAATGAGTCCTCTTCTATTTACTTTGTATGCCATAAAACGCATGCACTGCTATACAACCAAATGTCACTCGCCGAGGGGTTGTGTTGTGTTTCAGCGGTGCTTTTAGTCATTTCCTTTTGTTCTCAGTGTGAAATGGCTGTTTGAGCTTGGATGAATGGTGGATCTCAATAGATAGAGAAGAGATGTGGGTAATGAAGTCCTATAGACAACAAAAGTGCTAGTTTACAGGTTCTTTGAGGTTTGGCTGTTTGTTGGGGGAGGTAGTTGGCGTTTGATCCTTGCTTGGTAGATAGTTATGCCAAAATGTTTCATGTAGTTACACCCTATGAAATTTCTTACTCTTTAGATTCTTCTTACAGAGTGCAAGTGACATACCTGTGGGAGTCTTCATTAATCCACAGAGACACTGTTATTTTTGTATTGAGCATGTCATGGTTCCTGGTCCCGCACTGGGGTCTGACCAGTGTTTAGCGGTATTTTATGAATGGCGGTCCTCAGAATCAGCTAAACGCAGGTCAGGCCCCAAATATTTCCCAGGAAGTAATTTTTTTTAAATCAATAAAATGGTTTCAGTTTCTCAATGGTGACTGAGCTAATAAAGGAGAAATAAAAGGACTTGGTTTGAAATGTTTTGTGTATGAAGGAGCCGTTCTTGGTTGTTCTCAGGGACTGGTCTATCTGTACCGAGGCAAGGCGGCTGAGGTTCAGTGTAATGGCCTGAATGATCGAAAACCTTGTCAGACACTCTCAGGAAGTCGTGCCGTGCTGTTTGTTGCCGTGCTGCAGGCCCAATAATGGGCCGATCAATAAAGCCAGGCACGGGCCCGTCACCCTGTCACCTTCTGTTAAATCAAGCAGGGGTGGTGTGGACCAGGCCCTCACCTCCACCACCGCTCTCCCTCTACCCCCTCCACCCCCTTTCTTCCATTCTCTCTCTTCTTCCACTCTTCATTTGTGATGCCTGTAGCTGCCAAAATGACATCCGTCCTCGGTGATTGCGCATTTAAAGACCTCCTGTCCCCTCTTCCTCCACCCTCCTCATACTCCACCCTCCCCACACCTCCGTCCACTGTTCCCCGTACAGACAGCAAAGGGAAGGAGACGGCCGCCATGAAGGCGGATCTCCTACGGGCCAGAAATATGAAGCGCTACATTAACCAGCTCACCGTGGCCAAGAAGCAGTGTGAGAAGAGGATTCGGCTCCTGGGGGGTCCCAACTACGAGCAACAGGAGGACGGCAACCAGGACGAGGGGGACGGACCCCAGGGCCAGAAGGTAAGAGCCAGGGCCCCCCCAGACACAGAAGCACCGCCAAGCGAAGCTAAATGCTATCTTACTCTACAGTGGCACTAACACCACTACATAGCAGTATCGGTCACAGGCTCTTGCTCTGCTAATAAGGGAGATCTAACATGAAACCCAGGAGAGCTGCTTGGCTGCACCAAGTGCTTACAATATTTTCTCATGCAAGCTGTCAGCTTCGCTGTCCTGCTTATGGCATGATGCCGTAAAAAAATGGAGAAGAGGATCATGCACAGCTGAGCTTGTTAATGTCGAGTCAATCAGGAGGAGACCCGGCGTGCCGCTCTGAATCCGAGCTTCCAAAAATAGCTTCAGGCCGTGAAGTGCACCGAGCCGTTACGTAATACAATGATTCCCAGCTGTCCTGTCAGAGTCTCCCTGTCCACCTTCTCTTACCTGGACTCTTCTAGCTTCGTGTGTCTTCCCTGTAGCTTTGCTGTGAGGACCGGGCTCGTTCTGCGGTACAGATGGTTCTAGTCCTCCTCACAGTGGACGCCATTGTATTACATGCTCACGAGGCCTGTCCCCGTGGACGGCCCCCCCGCGCGTCTCCCCAAGCCTGTCCCTGTGGACGGTCCCCCCGTGCTCCTCTCCAAGCCTGTCCCCGTGGAGAGTGCCTTTCAGCCCCAGGGGAGGTGGCTCATTCCGCTCCAATAGGCTCACTGCATTCTTGTTTGGTGTCAGTCTGATGGTGCGATGCGGTTCTGTGTTCGTGCTTTCATCTTCGTTTCATACTGCAAAGTATCTGTCAAACGCTGAGCCACATTGAACTCTCTGGCCATACTGAGCAACAGACATTTGGAATGGCTTCAAATTTGAGCGATAACCATGTTCCAGTAATTTGAGATTTATTAAGTCGAATAATATAGCAGCCCTGTCTGTGCTGTGGTGAAGGCACTGTAGAATTTCTAGTCAAGCCAGTTTCGCCAAATCCAGTCGACTTGTCTTGCCTGGACACAGCCTAATTCACCGAGCTGTCAAGGCACAAGCGCAAGTCACTCAATATAGACACGGCAGCTTCAACAGCAGGCCCATGTCCTCTCTCCTTTCTTCTAGATCCTGCAGTTTGAGGAGATCATGTCGAACGCTGTGTTCCGGGACCATTTCCGCGTCTACATGGAGCGCGTTGACAAAAGAGCCCTCATCAGCTTCTGGGAGCTGGTGGAGATGTTGAAGAGCGCTAACAAGGTGAGATTCCACCAGCAGGACCGGCACAAGACAAGCCGTGTGCACTCAGCCTTACTTCAAACTCCGACCTCATTCGCACCCTTAAACAAAATCAATGGGTCTCCTTTTATTGAGGCAATAGACTCAACCAGATGTAGCTGTGGGAAAAAACATCTTCATTAAGATATTTATTAGAATAGCTTTTTTTTTCTTTTGTGCCTAGTTAAGTGCTTGCTGCAGGGCTCAGTTTGAGAGAGAGGTCATGTGGGTGGTCTTGAAGGGTAGCTTATTAACACCGCTCGCTGCAGGGGGACATTTGAGAGGCAGCCCAGGTTATGTGCTACTGAAGACTCGCTGAAGACAGCCGTGTCCACATACTTCATCCTGTGATCAGTAAATGATAATAATTTACTGTGTCTTGAAGACAAATGGTCCATTCAAGAGAACTGAACACTTATTTTTGTTTTCGCACCGTTTATGACCAGGGATCGTCATGGAAACAGTGGCCCATCCACAAAATCCATTTTGTTTGTTACATTTGCAGCATTTCACAGAAGCTCTTATCTCGATCGACTTAGAAAAGTGCTTTCTCATCTAATCACAGATAAATCACAGCCTTTAAAGTGAGACACGGCTAGACAGGAGTCAGTCTGAGACTGAATGAGTGTAAGTGCAGTAGCAAACAACAGTAAGAAGTGATACCTGTGAGAAAGAACAATATGATTTGAGACCTTACGAGACAATGTGATCCTATTCAGGACCTCATGAGTCAATACAATACTTCAGTAATGGAATGAGTAGTATTCATGTAAATACTGCACATTTAGATGAGCCTTCAGTCTGTCTTTGCTGTTTGGACAATCGTTATTCAAACTGAAAAGTTACATAAAATTAATAAATGTGAATTAGTGGAAATCTGTAAAGAAAAAAGAAAAAATGTAACGTTTGAGGATAACGGTGATGTCTCTCAGCGCTGATGCCTATTGCTATTGAGCATGAATAAAAGTGTTCAGATCGGTGGTACTTTACCAGACCTGATCTCTGATCAGGACCCCAAGACACCAGCAAACAATTATTAGGAGACATTGATGGAAAGATGCTCTGATGAGGGCTGATCTGACCAATCAGAATGTCTGCCGATCAGACGTCTATGTAGTACCTGGCTTTGCACCATTGTTTTGCGACCAATGACTTTGAATCCATTCAGACTATAGTATTGTAATATTAAAATACAACTCCCCCATCTTCTTCCCCACAGAGCGAGGTGCCCCAGCTGGTAGGCGAGATCTACCAGAACTTCTTCGTGGAGAGCCGCGAGATCCCCGTGGAGAAAGCCCTGTACAAGGAGATCCAGCAGACCCTGGTGGGGAACAAGGGAACGGACGTCTTTCACAAGATCCAGGGTGACGTGTACGAGACCATGAAGGAGCGCTACTACCCGTCCTTCCTGGTGAGCGACCTGTACGAACGCCTCATGAAGAGGGAGGAGCAGAGGAGCGGCTCGCAGTCCAGCAGCGAGGACAAAGACGACGGGGTGAGCGACCGCCGCGCGGACGTCACGGCACCTGGACCCGCCACGTAACGGCCGGCGCACGGAGAAGACGTTGCGTAGTTCAGTAATGACACGGGTAGAATGAGGAAGACGTTACGTAGTTCAGTAATGACACGGGTAGCAGGAGGAAGACGTACCGTAGTTCAGTAATGACACGGGTAGCATGAGGAAGACGTACCGTAGTTTAGTAATGACACGGGTAGCATGAGGAAGACGTACCATAGTTCAGTAATGACACGGGTAGCATGAGGAAGACGTACCGTAGTTCAGTAATGACACGGGTAGCATGAGGAAGACGTAGCGTAGTTCAGTAATGACACGGGTAGCATGAGGAAGACGTACCGTAGTTCAGTAATGACATGAGTAGCATGAGGAAGACGTAGCGTAGTTCAGTAATGACACGGGTAGCAGGAGGAAGACGTAGCGTAGTTCAGTAATGACATGGGTAGCATGAGGAAGACGTAGCGTAGTTCAGTAATGACATGGGTAGCGGGAGGAAGACGTTGCGTAGTTCAGTAATGACTTGGGTAGCATGAGGAAGACGTAGCGTAGTTCAGTAATGACACGGGTAGCGGGGGGAAGACGTAGCGTAGTTCAGTAATGACACGGGTAGCAGGAGGAAGACGTAGCGGAGTTCAGTAATGACACGGGTAGCGGGGGGAAGACGTAGCGTAGTTCAGTAATGACACGGGTAGCAGGAGGAAGACGTTCAGTAATGACACGGGTAGCAGGAGGAAGACGTAGCGGAGTTCAGTAATGACACGGGTAGTAGGGGGAAGACGTAGTGTAGTTCAGTAATGACACGGGTAGCAGGAGGAAGACGTTCAGTAATGACACGGGTAGCAGGAGGAAGACGTAGCGGAATTCAGTAATGACACGGGTAGCGGGAGGAAGACGTAGCGTAGTTCAGTAATGACACGGGTAGCATGAGGAAGACGTAGCGTAGTTCAGTAATGACACGGGTAGCATGAGGAAGACGTAGCGTAGTTCAGTAATGACACGGGTAGCAGGAGGAAGACGTTCAGTAATGACACGGGTAGCAGGAGGAAGACGTAGCGGAGTTCAGTAATGACACGGGTAGCGGGAGGAAGACGTAGCATAGTTCAGTAATGACACGGGTAGCATGAGGAAGACGTAGCGTAGTTCAGTAATGACACGGGTAGCATGAGGAAGACGTAGCGTAGTTCAGTAATGACACGGGTAGCAGGAGAAAGACGTTCAGTAATGACACGGGTAGCGGGAGGAAGACGTAGCGGAGTTCAGTAATGACACGGGTAGCGGGAGGAAGACGTAGCGTAGTTCAGTAATGACACGGGTAGCATGAGGAAGACGTAGCGTAGTTCAGTAATGACACGGGTAGCGGGAGGAAGACGTAGCGTAGTTCAGTAATGACACGGGTAGCATGAGGAAGACGTAGCGTAGTTCAGTAATGACACGGGTAGCATGAGGAAGACGTAGCGTAGTTCAGTAATGACACGGGTAGCGGGAGGAAGACGTACCGTAGTTCAGTAATGACACGGGTAGCATGAGGAAGATGTAGCGTAGTTCAGTAATGACACGGGTAGCGGGAGGAAGAAGTACCTCGGTTCAGTAATGACGCGGCAGGTGGACCAGCAGATGCCGGTGCTTCATGGAAGTACTGTGCTGTTCAGACCATATTAACCTTTAGAATGAGTTTATATAGTGATACTTTTCCACATTTCGATGACCTTTATGGCTTGGGGCTTTTGGGAATTGTAGCAATCTCTGGTGACATGGTTCTCAGTGCATTTGCCATTATGAAGGCATTTGTGGATAAAATACCTGTTTATCAGACTGCATGTATTCATGGTGGTGGTTCTCAATCCTGTGTGTGTGTGTGTGTGTGTTTAGTGCCAGTCCATAGACGGGGGAGAGGAGGCTCTGGACGAGGGCAGTAAAGGCATTAACGAACAGGCCAGCTATGCAGCCAACAAGCTGGGGCAGCTGTATGAACGGCTGGAGTACAAGCGTCAAGCCCTGGGCTCCATACAGAATGCACCCCGGCCCGACAAGAAGGTGTGTGTGGGTGGGGGGTGGGGGTGGGGGGGGGGTGAGCATTTGGTGCCACATTTCACAGACAGCCTTATATAAATCCACACATTATTAGAATGTAAGTATATTAGTCATTAGAATATTAGTTAATAGAATATACATTTGAGTTACCAGAATATGTTTTAGTTGGAATATAAATGTAGTATTTATTAGAATAGAAGTATATTAGTTATTAGAATATTTTAGTCATCGGAAGTGTGTTGGTTTCTTTTTGATAAAGAGCCAGTCTCTGGGCTTGACCCCACTACCATCTGCTTTATTAATATGTCTCCCGTCATATATATATAATATGTGGAAGCCAAGGTCAGCGTTAGCGTTGACCGTGCACGTTGAACCTGTGAGCTCTACCGGCAGGAAGTGACACGAGTTACCCTTCCTCACTCACCAGAGAAAATGCCAGAGAGCTTCCTGTGCAAATTCAGCAGTGGAACTGAAAGCAGACGATTAAGAACACAAATGTGCTTCTTATGGCGAACGGCGTTTTAGGTCTCGCACGGTGTGGCTGGATCCGTGTTTCGTTTATAACCACTTCATTCAAAAGAGAGCTTTATAACGCCCTTTATAACGCCCTCTCCTGTTCAAGCCGTGACCTCCGTGACCTCCGTGCGTGTGCGTGCAGATCGTGTCCATCCTGCGGGAGGAGATCGGTGCGATGGAGAAGGAGCACGGTGAGCTACAGCTGCACATCTCGCGCACTGACTGGTGGTGTGAGAACCTGGGAGCCTGGAGGGCCGTCATCACCGTCGCAGAGGTCAGTCTGCCACGTGCACCAGCCCCGCGACCTCACGCCGAAGCTCACGTGAGCGCTCTAACGAAACCGTTCAATCACGTCTCCCGCTATTTGCATGTGATTCATCCAACACAATGGGCATAACTTTTAAGTATTGCGGTGTTTCCGCCTGTCGAGTGGAAGAGTTGTTGTTGGGGCCCTGTGTGAGACGACAGTCACCTCATTATCTTCATCTCGGTTCCTTTTGCCACCGAGCTCCCCCCCCCCCCCCCCCCCCCCCCTCTCTCTCTCTCTCTCTCTCTCTCTCTCTCTCTCTCTCTCTCAGAGATAGCTTGTGTTTTTCTCCCTTGTGCGTGCTGGGCTCGCTGTTACAGATGGCTCTGCGGAGAAACGGTAGAACGGAGGCCTTGTGGTCAGGTTGCACCGTGAAGAGCACCTGCCAGTGTGGTTTGAGAAACAGATGTGAGATGTTTTTGGCAGAGGGAGACGCTTCATGCGCATCCCTGCTGCACTGGAAAGTTGCAGAGATGCCTGTTTGCGTCTCTCTGGGTATCACTAAATCTTAGAAATGTTCATTAAATTGTGACATTAGCCTGGTATACATTTACATAGCATTTACATCATAGCAAAAAATATATTTTTTATATATTTTAAGCATTCAATTACACGATTTCATCAGTGAAGTGTCCATCTGGGTAAAGCATTTTTTATTTTGACAAGCTTGTCGATAAGTTTCAGAGCTTTTCTCTGTATTGTATGCCTTTTCCCTGACTTAATTTGCTGACATGAAGTGATTGTGAAGATCGGTAGAATTCAGTGCATCAGCCAGTGTAACCTTTGAGAATGTGCAGTAATTGATGGAGCCTCTCTCCTAAAGCATTTTACTGTCCATATAAACTATGCCTGCAGTTACCTTTTCAGCTTTTAATTGAAACTCAGATGACAGAGTAGGTTATGACACACACAAGTCTGATTTAAACCACAATGATTAAAGATCACAACTGTGTGTGTGTGTGTGTGTGTGTGTGTGTGTGTGTGTGTGTGTGTGTGTGTGTGTGTGTGTGTGTGTGTGTGTGTGTGTGTGTGTGTGTGTGTGTCAGGCCTGTGAGGAGAATGGTGAACAGATGCCATGTTACTCTGTGGACGTGAGTCTGCTAGACGGAGATGACTCTACGAACAGCCGTTGGAGTGTCACCAGGAAGCTCAGTGAATTCCAGTTACTGCACAGGAAGCTGACGGAGGTACCTGTGCCCACCTGGTGGGGTTTGTTTTTTTGTTTTTTTTTTGGTGTAACGTTTCACCTTCCTCCTTCAGGCCGATGCTTAAAGCTACGGTGCCAACAGCTGAAATACCACTGAGTCTTGACAGTCACTCTGCTGTGTCCCGAACAGTGTTGCTATGGAAACGGGATGACTCACACTTGCGTGTTATGTGAGACAAATTATGCATGACGGAACTGTAACACTGCATGGTGTCAATCTCTCCCCACCCCACCCCCCCAGTGTTTTCCCTCATTGAAGAAGATGCAACTTCCCTCTCTCAGTAAACTGCCATTCAAATCCATTGACCAGAAGTTCCTTGAGAAATCCAAAAATCAACTGAATACATTTTTACAGGTGAGTCTCAAAATGCAAAATGCACGCCAGGTTACACATCTTCATTTTGAAATGGGAAGCTGAGATATTTTAGCTCTTATTTTAGCTCTCCAGATCATATTTGTATTTGGTAGATGAATGTGTGTTCTGATTTGGTCATGTGTCTCACTAATCTGCCAGCTGACATTAGTTCAGTGTCTGAACCACTCGTGTCTCCAACGTCATGTTTGAATGCACCAGCATGTAGCTGCAAATTAGCCATGAATCACAGTCTTCATCACAGCCAAGGTGTCTGTGTACCCGTCTCCCCGCGGCTCTATTTATAGCTGACTCCTACCCATCATGCCTTTCCAGGTATAATCATGGCTTTGTAACCGTGTTCTCCAGGTCTTCTCACCTTGTGCTTGTCTTGTTTCGGTCCACGTAGAAGATGCTGACGGACGAGCGTCTGTGCCAAAGCGAGGCTCTGTACGCCTTCCTCAGCCCCTCACCGGAGCACCTGAAGGTCATGGACGTCCAGAAGAAGTCCACCTTCTCCTTGGCCTCGTTGCTGGAGAGACTGCCTGGAGACTTCTTCTCCCATCAGGAGGTTGGTACACGCACCCACGCAAACGTGCACTTGCACACACGTGCACGACAAACTCTGAAGAGTGTCTGTACCCCACGTCCCCACCCCCAGGATGAGGCCGACGAGGACAGCGATCTGTCCGACTATGGGGACGAGGTGGACGGCAGGAAGGACGTCCTCGCCGAGCCATTCTTCATGCTTGTGGGAGAGGTCTTTGAACTCAGGGGCAGTAAGTTGACACACAGGCCGCCGTTCTACAGTTGTTCTTCTACTGGTGTGTGTGTGTGTGTGTGTGTGTGTGTGTGTGTGTGTGTGTGTGTGTGTGTGTGTGTGTGTGTGTGTGTGTGTGTGTGTGTGTGTGTGTGTGTGTGTGTGTGTGTGTGTGTGTGTGTGTGTGTGTGTGTGTGTGTGTGTGTGTGGATCACGATCACGGGCGCGAGTCTGCACGCCTGCATCACACTCGGGCAAACGTGTCATCTTCACACACCTTTTTATTACAAAGTGCGGTGTGTGGGTGTTGAAGCGTTTTTTATTTTTTGTGCTGTGGATCTTGGGGAAGTGTGTGTGTGTGTGTGTGTGTGTGTGTTACACATGAGCACAGACTGAAAACACACACAGTGAAAGTGAGCACTGACCCAGGAAGTACAGTTTTCTTTAACAACACAAGTGTACAGACACACACACACAGAGTTCCTGTGTGCACATAACCGTAGCTTCATTTGAATGCTGGTATCCTGAAAATAACACTGGCATGTTGTGTCGTCTGCAGTGTTCAAGTGGGTCCGGAAGACACTAATTGCACTTGTTCAAGTCACATTCGGACGTACCATAAACAAGTAAGCACATCCGCCCATCCTCCACCCGCTGTGTGGCGGAGAGACTGCCCTGAAATCCCACCGCCACACAAAGGTGTCCCAGTAGTGACCACACAAACACCATCTCTCCCACAAAACGGCATTTGTCTGTGGAGGTCAGGTTGGGTGTCATTGCTGGGGATGGTGAGTATCGGCGAGGCTGGAGGTTCTGTTGAGAGTCATCACCCATACTCGGGGTTCTGGGGCTTTGGACTACACAGTGACCGTCACAACACTACGGACAGCTCTGTCACTCTGATTTGGCTTCTTTGTTAATATCTGTGTTGGGCGCATGAGTGTCCTCAGTCTGAGTCCTTGACTCGGTCTCTGAGTCCTTGACTCGGTCTCTGAGTCCTTGACTCGGTCTCTGATTCTCTCCACCTCTCCCCAGGCAAATTAGAGACACTGTGAACTGGATCTTCAGTGAACAGATGATGGTTTACTACATCAATATATTCCGAGACTCGTTCTGGCCCGACGGGAGACTGGCGCCGCTCGGTGAGCCTCGATCGGACGCCGTGCGCCGCGCCACCAAGGACAAAGCCCAGCAGAAGCTGCTCGACAACATCCCAGGTGCAAGATCACCTGTTGCCTCTACCACCTGTTGCCTCTACCACTCAGATCAGTCGGGCAGGTGTAAACACAAATCAAATTATATGTTTTGCCAACCCTCCTGAGGCAAGAGAAAAGAACCCTTCTATCTTCTGTCTCCATCTGTTTGAACATACTACAGGGGTTGAGATTCCTACAAAGTGGAGTTGGGGTCAGTAACAACAAAACCAACCAAAAAAAAACATTTTTTGCAGTTTTTTCTCGTGATTGGAAGAGCATGCAGCCCAGACAGCAGAGCACACTTCAGAACTCAGTGCTGCTTCATAGTGTATCAAATTCAGAACTGAAATCACTTTGATATTATCTCATCTAAAGTGGGGGGGTTGATGTTATCTAAGCAAAGAGGAGTGACAGTAATACGAATTGCCGTTTCCTTCAATGGAGAGATTTGGTTTGTGGCTTTCAGATGCACTACAGAATCTCGTGGGGCAGCAGAACGCCAGGTACGGGATCATTAAGATCTTCAACGCCCTCCAGGAAGCCAGCGCGAACAAGCATCTCCTCTACGTAAGTCCACGCTGCAGCCTGTGCCTCCTGATGACCCCGGCACACAGCTGACACGCCCGCTTCTCCTTTTGCACACGGCTCTTTCGTTTTCCCTAAAGTCTTCATGGAAACATCCAAATTTAGCTGCACTGTTAAAACTATGGCTTCGGGGGTTTCCATTACTCGTGTGTTTTTTTTTTAATGATCCTGTAAATAAAGATCATAAGCATTTCACCCCCCTCCCACAAACGGATGTGATAAAAATGTACATGCTGTTCTGTTTTGACCTATTTTCAGTTGAGCTTTGTGGCATATTTATGTAATGGTGCCATCTACTGGCAAGGTAGGGTTATAGGCACTGCCCTCCAATCTTGGTCAGGAACTGCTGATCAGCTGGGTTTTTTTTTGGGTTTATTTGCATATTTCAGCGAAAGTCTCCTCCATTCTCCATTCCTTGATCTTCATTTCCGTTTACTGTCTTCACAGATCTTTATGGAGATCCTTCTGAAAGAACTCTGTCCTGATCTGAGTATAGACATTGAAGAGGTGTGATCCATACGTACTGTTTGATCACACGCACACATCCACGGAGAGGAGGGTTCACCTTGGCTTCCATCGAGGTTTCGTTTTTTTTTGGGGTGGTTGGAGTCGCCCTTTTACTTCAGTGTGCTGGAAGGGTGTCATTTAATTTCTGAGTCATTTTCTGAAAATACTTGACTAGTAGCACTTGTGCTTGCAGGCCTGACTGATGATCTCATGGTCTCTGTCTTATCCGTCCTTTCATTCTTGTGCCAGGTTGTATCTACACACCATTTGTACTGCCAGCCAACATCATTTGTTTAATTCTTTTTTTTTCTGTATGTGGGATTTTGTTAGACACCGTACGGTCTGCAAATGTGAATAGTTGTGGAATGAGTGTTGTATTTAAAAAAAAAAAAATGGAAGAAAGAGTGAAAATGTGGACCTGTTGGGCCTCCCTACAGTACAGTACATATTGTGATTATGAAGGCTTTTAATTGTGCAATATGTCATGTAAAGTTATTGTGACAATTTCATTTGTGATATTATTATAGATTTTATTTTTACGAAAAATAGACTAGACCATTTATAAGCAATAAATTGCAAAATATCGTGTCCTTTGTATTTGTTGATTTCTAAAGATTTCCAAGGGAAGACAGATTGGTAAAATCTGTATAAACCCAGCAGTAGGGAACAATAAAATGACACATTCCCATGAGGGTGTGTTGGGTTGAGAGAAAATGTCACTGCTGCGACACAGACCCCTGAATGCAAGCTGCACGTCTTCAGGATAATGCCTTTACCACAGACAGAAGAACGAGAGGCAGCATCGGTCATGGCCGTTACATCCTGCCGTAAACGACGTCCGTCTGGAGGCCCTTACACGTGTCTGGGTCCATTAGAGCACCCTACAGAGAGAGGAGACGGGAAGAAAACTCGCCACCACACTAAAGTAGTCCTAGTCTGTATGACGGTGTGCAGTGCAACATTACAGCATGAAAACAGCACTGAGGCTTGTTGCTTGTTATAGCAGCCTCCTTTCTTTTCACCAGCTAATAAGATGTCACAGCGTTTTGTTGATCCTGTCTGGAGTCATCGTCTCACAGAGGCGTGGGCGTAGGAGAACAGGACCGTAGCGACGCTTTTACCAATCTGCTCAGGGACAGAGATGCTTTTGCATCGCTATATCTCGGGGCTAACTTGGAGATTAACTTGAGGTTGGATCTGATTGCATTATAATGAAGTTTAAATACATGTGCGCACGCAAAGTAAAGGTTTGCTCTGACCACAGACCCTAAACCTCTACACGTGTACAACTGGGTTTGGGGCCAAAATAAGTTATTAATAATATATTTAGGTGAGTGGCTGAAAAACATGATCAGGCTGATGAAATCCCCCCGACCTCTCTATGGGTGACAGGGGCGGACTGGGGAGAAAAAATGGCCCGGGAGTTCCTGACAGACTGGCCCACTATATATATATACAGGACTGTCTCAGAAAATTAGAATATTGTGATAAAGTGCTTTATTTTCCGTAATGCAATAAAAAAAAATGAAATGTCATACATTGTGGATACATTACAAATCAACTGAAATATTGCAAGCCTTTAATTGTTTTAATATAGCTGATTATGGCGTACAGCTTAAGAAAACAAATCAAAAATCCTATCTCAAAATATTAGAATATCTTGACAAAGTATCCTAGTAGGCTATTCAACTAATCACTTGAATCGTCTAATTAACTCGAAACACCTGCAAGTGTTTCCTGAGCCTTGAAAAACACTCAGCTTGGTTCAGTAAACTAAATCTCAAGTATGGGGAAGACTTCTGATCTGACTGCTGTCCAGAGGACCATCATTGACACCCTCCATCAGGAGGGTAAGAAACAAAAAGAAATTTCTCAAAGAGCAGGCTGTTCACAGAGTGCAGTTTCAAAGCACATTCACAAAAAGTCTGTTGGAAGGGGGAAATGTGGCAGGAAACGCTGCACAACCAAGAGGGATGACCGCAGCCTTAACAACATTGTGAAGAAGAGCCGCTTCCAGAATTTGGGGGAGCTTCAAAGACAGTGGACTGAAGCTGGAGTCCAGGTATCAAAAGCCACTGTTCACAGACGTGTCCGGGAAATGGGCTACAATAGCCGTATTCCCATGGTCAAGCCACTTCTGAACTCAAGACAACGGAAGAAGCGTCTGACTTGGGCTATGGAAAAGAAGCACTGGACAGTTGCAGAGTGGTCCAAAGTCCTCTTTTCAGACGAAAGCAAGTTTTGTATGTCATTTGGTAGTCAAGGCGCCAGAGTCTGGAGAAAGGCTGGAGAGGAGCAAAATCCAAGTTGCTTGAAATCCAGTGTGAAGTTCCCACAGTCAGCGATGGTTTGGGGAGCCATGTCAGCTGCTGGTGTTGGTCCACTGTGTTTTATCAAGTCCAGAGTAAATGCAGTTGTGTACCAAGAGATTTTAGAGCACTACATGCTTCTATCTGCTGAAAAGCTCTATGGAGATGATGCTTTCATTTTCCAGCATGATCTGGCACCTGCCCACAGTGCCAAAACCACCAGTAACTGGTGTACTGACCATGGCATTGCTGTTCTTGATTGGCCTGCCAATTCCCCTGACCTGAACCCCATAGAGAATTTGTGGGGTATTGTGAAGAAGAAGATGAAAGACACCAGACCCAATAATGCAAATGAGCTAAAGGCCGCTATTGAAGCATCCTGGTCATCCATAACACCTCAGCAATGCCACAGGCTGATTGCCTCCATGCCACGCCGCATTGATGCAGTAATCTGTGCAAAAGGATTCCCAACTAAGTACTGAGTGCATTAATGGACATTTTCAAATGTTTGATTTTGTTTTGCTGTTATATTTTTTATTTTTTTACTTGGTCTGAGGAAATATTCTAATATTTTGAGATAGGATTTGAGTTTTCTTAAGCTGTATGCCATAATCGGCTATATTAAAACAATTAAAGGCTTGCAATATTTCAGTTGATTTGTAATGTATCCACAATGTATGACATTTCATTTTTTTTTTAATTGCATTACGGAAAATAAAGCACTTTATCACAATATTCTAATTTTCTGAGACAGTCCTGTGTGTGTGTGTGTGTATATATATATATATATAGTGTGTGTGTGTGTATATACTGTATATGAATCTATACATGGCATGTAGTGTATTTGTCAGCTTTTATTGTCATATGGACAATGTTACTTCCAGCAATAATATGATTACAAAGCCACATAGTGGCATATCAAAATAACTAACAAACTTAACAACTTGACCCTGACAAAATACTGGGGAAAAACAACTGGAAAGCTACTGAAACCTACATTGTTCACTCAGTGAGTAAAACCTCTGCAGCTTTTCTTTTTCTCTCTCAGCTTTTCAGTGCCACCTTAAAAAAAAGCATTGTTGATGTTGAGTTTGTCCTTGACTAAAGCTTCACTTTACATTGTGTTACCTCATACATGGCTTCTAGTAACGGCACACATCAGATATAAAACATTGATGCTTGCTTACAAAGCCAAAAATGGACTGGCCCCTCCCTACATGATGTCCATGGTCAAAAGCCACGGACACTCAGAACCTCAAGCTCGACTCGACTCGAAACCATGCTTAAAGTCTCATGGAAGACAAAGCTCCAAACTATTCTCCGTCCTGGCTCCATTAGCTGCTGGGACTGCAGATTTTGCTATCTTCAAGCGTAGACTGAAGAACCACCTGTTTGTTGAGTTCTTACCAGAGCACTAACTCAGCTGATACCACTTGCCTTTGTTCTTTAAATTGTATGTCTGTCTATGGTTATTTGTGCTTCTTGGCAAATGTCTAACTTGCAAAAACACTAGGTAATGACATTGACTCCTGTAGTTTAGTAGTAGTCTGACAATGGTATATTGAATTCTGGCCTATTACCTAGGATGAATTCTGTGATCGGATCCAAAGCACTTTGTAAGTCGCTCTGGATAAGAACGTCTGCTAAATGCAAATGTATACTAAATGTATACTATAACATTTCTATATATATATATATATATATATATATATATATATATATATATATATATATATATATATATATATCCATTTTCTTGCCTCGAGCATTTAAGTCCAAACGCACTGTAATTAGTTGTGCAAAAAAATTACGGAGTATCAGAATTAGACACGACTTTTATTTTGAAATGCGTTGGCTCTCCAGACCTATCCGCGCTCACAGTGCGTTACTGTCAATTCCAGATAGCTAGCGAAGTCATTTCCATAGGGAGGGAGTTGGTTCTCCATTTAGTTAAAACACCATTCAGAATGTCAGTCGAAGAAATGGCAAATTCCCTCCCAGAAGCTCCGGAGGAGGCAACGATGAACAGTGAAAACCTGGAAGGAGAACCAGAAATGGAGTACGACGAGTCTCCGAGAGAAGGATACGTGTTTTACAGGTAGGCGGCAAACGCATAGCTGTCTCGCGCTCGCACGATTAGCCAGCTAGCTGGTTAGCACGTTAGCTCGTTAGCACATGCTAACCAGCTAGCTGGCTAATTGTGTGCAGCTTTTGGGAGCTAGTTAACGGGTACGTAGCGCCAGCGCCCTAGACGGTCAGGTAGGCGACTCCGCACTAGTGGACTCAAATGAAGATTAATAGCTGCTGTTTGATGACACGACTGCCGTCCGTGTTAGCTAAGCTAGCCCTGTTAACTAAGCTAGCCGTGTTTAGCTAAGCTAGCCCGCGTTAGCTAAGCTAGCCCGCGTTAGCTAAGCTAGCCCGCGTTAGCTAAGCTAGCCCGCGTTAGCTAAGCTAGCCGTTTAAAATGGGGGTGTAGCGTTAGTTACCGTGCTAGCTAGGCTAGCATGCGCTATCTTTTAGCTAGCCAGCCAGGCAGCCGAATAAATGAGTGAATATTTTAGGCTATATTCTACAATACACGTATCTAGGGTCCGTTGTGTTATTTGATAACCTGACAGCATGTTAACCGAACCTCCTTCTTTCGCTGTCACAGGGACCGGAGGGAGTGGGCGGATGTGGAGCCCGTCCCTCAGGACGACGGGCCCAACCCTGTGGTGAAAATCGCATATTCAGACAGATGTGAGCACCTTTTGGGCCTGTAGCTCGAACCACACGCGTTTTAATGAGTGATATTCTTCTACGTGACCGTGCTGTTTGTGTTCTTCACAGTCACAGACGTGTACGACTACTTCAGGGCGCTGCTGAAACGGGACGAGAAGAGCGAGCGAGCGTTCGCACTGACCGCCGAGGCCATTGAGCTGAACGCAGCCAATTATACAGTATGGTGAGTTTGGTAGTGCGTTGGAAATGGGAAGAGTTTGTGGTAACATGCGATAACATGACTGTCTTGGCATTGGGAGGTGAGAGGGAATTGCTTTTTTTTTTTTTTTTACTTTGTTTGCTGGGATAACGTCTATAGGCACTACAGAAGAGTACTGTTGCAGGCCCTGGGGAAGGATCTAAGGGAGGAGATGAAATATATCACAGCCATCATAGAGGAGCAGCCCAAAAACTACCAAGTCTGGTAATGCAACTGCACCTTCCCTGTTTATTTATTGACTAACATGAAATACTGTGGGATTGTGTTGGGTTCTTCTGACTGTTTTATTGCTGAAGTTCAGATGCACAAACATGTAGGTTGTGTGTGTTCATTTGTATATATGTGTATGTGTTTGTATATATTAATTCATGCACCTGTATGTTCTTGCTTATAACACAGAATCTGCGCAGATAACGTATAGTTATGACCTGGTTATTGATGCACTATATTTCATTTGAATGTTTCTTGAATTTTATCAAAGAACGGCTTTCAGCCCTGCTGTAGCTGTTCATGTCTCTTGATTTGGACCTCTGTCCCTGGCTGAAGGCACCACAGGCGACTGGTGGTGGAGTGGCTCAGCGATCCGTCCGAAGAGCTGCGGTTCACAGCCGAGATTCTCGGTCAGGACGCCAAGAATTACCACGCGTGGCAGCACAGACAGTGGGTCATTCAGGTAGAGCTCCCGTCCGCCTTGGTCAGCAGCAGCCTGGCTTTCTCTTGTGGTCGTGCAAACTTTGGCTCCTAGAAGCTCTTTTTGAAGGCTGAAATTCATGAAAAGCATTGTAAGGGTAAACAAAGTGATGGAGGTGACTACGATTCAACTTATCCAACACAAAACTGAACCAGGGGTTTGTTTCCGTTGCTATGCAGTTCATCCATTCCTTGATTATTTAATTCAGTATTTTATACATTAGAATTCATGTTCTGTCATTTGCTTACAGGTCAGTTTTGCTTGAAGTTCAGATTTTGGCGAATCAGTCGGGACCTTTACCCTGTGCTGTAAATAGATAATTTTGGTGTGTGCACGCATGCACATTTTTCTGGCTGGCCTATTCATACATATACCTGCGGCCTGGTTACTTGCAGTAGCTGGTTTTGATGATTTGGGGGAGGGGTGGTGGGACTTTGTATTGAATTCTGTACCAGCAGCTTTGCTGAGCTGACAGCAAATGAGACTGATCTTATTCTGTTTTTGTGTGTTTTGCACCTTCAGCTATGCAGCCGTGTAGCGTGGAATAAAAAACTAAAGCGCGTGTGTGTGTGTGTAAAGATGAATGGCGAAGCAGAGCTAAAGGCAAGGCGGGTGCCGTCACATTCACGCAGAGCGGTGCGAAAAAATGTGCAAGAAAGCAGAACGTGGCGTGGGAGTCCGCTCGCGCTGCTGGCTCTCGCCAAGAGGGAGATCATGCTCTCTGAACGATTACGCCAAGGCTCCGTCCGTAAAAAACGCCTGTTTCACAGATCGAAACTCACAGACACTGCTGCGTTGGTGCCTTTCGGCTCGCCGCACTCATTAGCCTTTGAAAACACCTTGGTCGTAAGCTCTGTGTGTGCAAGCGTGTCGCCACACACACACGCCCACACCCAGAGCACGTGCACGTGTGCCCGCAGGAGTTTAAGCTGTGGGCCGGGGAGTTGGAGTACGTGGAGGAGCTGCTGGAGGAGGACGTGAGGAACAACTCCGCCTGGAACCAGCGCCACTTCGTCATCGGACACACCACCACCTACTCGCCCCCCGAGGTGCTGGATCGCGAGGTCCAGTGAGTGTGCCCGTGCTGCAAGCTCCGCCCCTTAGACTCACCTGCGGCCTAAGCTCCGCCCCTTAGACTCACCTGCGGCCTTGTGCTCGGTCGGTGACGCTGACCTGGCTGTCTTGCTGTCTGCGACAGGTACACCATAAGGCAAATCAAGAAGGCACCTAATAACGAAAGCGCTTGGAACTACTTGAAAGGGTGAGTTGTATATTTTGCTCATGCCAGTGTTAACGTGTTATTACTCATTTATAATTACCAACATGGTCCCTCGTTGAGCAAGCGGTGTAATGGCTACATACGAACAGGAGATGGCGCCATTTACCGTATGAGGAACATCTCATCTGATCTTGTGCGCGTGTGTGTGTATGTAGGATCCTTCAGACCACAGGACTCTCGTCCTACGCCGGGCTGCTGGAGCAGGTGGAGGACTTGCGGGAGGTGTGCTCCTCCCCCTACCTGCTGGGCTTCCTGGTGGACTTTTACGAGGACGCCCTGGAGACCAACCCCGGTGACCACAACCTGACGGAGACGCTCGGCAAGGCCATAGGGGTGAGCCAGAGTCTTGGGATACCCCATTAATGTTCATGTTTCAGGGTACCCGCGGGTCCTTAAAAAGTCTTAAAATGTCTTAAATTTAGTTTTCCATATTCAAGGCCTAAAAATGTCTTAAAATGTCTGGAATTTTATGAGGGGAGGCATTAAATTATTTTAAGTGTGTGCTGTTCAGTTGTTCTGGCGCGATGTGAACTTTGCCGAATCTAGCGCTAATGCAGAAAATAACCGCTCCAGGGTTCTAGTACTAGATTCCTAGCGTTGGAGTATACGGCCTCAACAACGTCAACAATTTTCGTTCGCCGCCATCCCCCGTCAACGATGTGGAACACACCTGCATCCCCAGAAATAGTATTATTTTTTCTTGTGAGAGGTATTAAAAAGGTCTTAAAAGTAATTGAATTTGAATTTTAAAAAGGTGCAGATACCCTGTGTTTACTTTATTTAAAGACTAAGTCACCCACTGATTGCCTATATTCTTAGTTTCTTTATATATGTGAAACACGTGGTCTTTGTGTCTTGGGCCAGACTACTTATACAGAAGCTCTGGTTTTGGTGAGGGTGGGCTCTGTTCTGCCCGGGCTGTAAGAGCGTTTCATCCGTCACTCTTAATTGAGTTTCAGGGTCCGAAGTTATCATCATACTGAATGATTATAGCCTTCCTGGCCAACACTCAGTGTTTCCAGGTGAAGCTGAGGGTTTGTCCTGGTGCGATGGCAAACTCCTGCCTCTGTCCACAGCAGCCTTTTAAGGAGATAGAAAATGGCACAGTCAAAGGTTCAAAATGGCTTTATAACAGCATACGATGGTCTACTGCAGCGTTTCTCAACCGGGGTGCCGTCTGTCTTCATCGGGGGTGCCGTCAAAATATTCTGATGTGAAATAAAAAACTATAGTTTTAAAAATTGAAGTTATTATACGCTTTAAAATCATTAAAATGTATTTCATATGACCAGATCTCTCAAGTTTGGTGGGCGTGAGCTTTTTTTCAGGCGGGGGGGGATTGGAATCTGTCGCGATGGTTAGTGTAGCGGGTGTGTGTGTGTGTGTGTGTGTGTGTGTGTGTGTGTGTGTGTGTGTGTGTGTGTGTGTGTGTGTGTGTGTGTGTGTGTGTGTGTGTGTGGTTGGGGAGCAGGCTGGCTAAAGTCTACCAAGAAACAGCGCGATCTATATTCTGATTGGTTCAACCTGTTATAATATACAACCGATGGATTGGCTGAATATGCTGCGGTGTGCGGCGCACACACCGCATTAGATTAGATTATTTAAAATTATTTAATTAATTGATTATTTATTAGATTAGATTATTTAAAAAATAAAATAATAATAATATTCAAGCGTGAGAAATTCCATGTGTGGCGTGAGAGCGTGTGAAATCGCTAAATATGCGTGAGTCTCACGCTCAAAGCGTGCATATGACCTGCATATGACCAAGGTCAGCACGTGATTACGCAGGTTTCCCACTGACTGTAAGTCACATTTATCTGCTCTCTGTCTTAATAATCACTTTTGTGTTATGTTGGCCGGGAGATGGTTGCAGAGAGTATGTTTTCAGGGTTTCCAACGCTCACGCATTGAGCATGAGACACACGCATTTGACCGTTTTCACACGCTCTCACGGCACACTTCCGATATCTCACATCCAAAAAAAAATCTTGTTTATTTATCTGATCCATATCTATGATTCAATGAGTTACTAGTTCGCTTTGGCGCCAACCACCCGCGATCAATAGATTGCGATATAAAACTTAATTTGTGTCCATTTTACGTCCCCCCCCCCGTCAAAAACTTACGTCTCCACCCCCCCACCCCCCAAAGCCTGTGTTTTTAACGCATTGTAAACTGGGGTGCCTTAAAATTTTGCATGCATATAAAGGGTGCCACAACTGAAAAAAGGTTGAGAAACACTGGTCTACTGTATGAGTACCTGTCTCCCACTATTAAAAATAATGGACTAAGAAGAGGAAGGGATTCACTACTTTAGAATCATACTGCTTTGCTGAATTACAGATGCGGTCACAAAGGATACGTGGAGAATTTAAGATGCTTTGTTTAATCATGTGTAGAAATGACAGAAAGCTAGATCCCCCGTAAGCTAGATATGAAAGGAAAACAGTACATTTAATTTGTTACCTTTACCAGTGGGATCAGATCATTTCATGGACATGAATACAGGAGTGACATTAGTGTTAGTGGTGGAGACAACCACACGAGTGAATTTTACAGTAGAAGAGATTAGATTTAGTCAAGGAGCGTGGATCAATAGAATTAGAGCCACACTGTGTAGCCGAGTCTTACTGCTGCCAGCCTTCGTGAAAAAGGAACCTTCTTTTTGATTGGGTTGTCTTGGATTTGCATTTAAAATTTAATGGCGTATTTTATTTCCCTTTGATTTGCTCACTGCCGTACATATTTCATTGCACTATTACACATTTTACAATTCGACAATCCCTATGAAAACCTTGATGAGACACATTTCCATTTTGATCAAAGTGAACCGAGAGGCCAGTGGTTTGCTGGAGAGACTCAAATGTTAACCTGGGAAAATACTGTTGAATGATTGATCAGAAACAATGAATACTTCTTAAATGCTGGAAAGAAGACTCAGAACTCTTAGTGGCTCCCTCTCTCTCTCTGTCTCTCTCTCTCTCTCTCTCTCTCTCTGTCCTCTCTCTCTCTCTCTCTCTCTCTCTCTCTCTCTCTCTCTCTCTCTGTCCCTGTCTCTGTCTCTCCCATGGGTTCCACCCTTGGCCATAGCCTGCTGGCTCAATGGCGTGAAGTGTGTGTGTGTGTGTGTGTGTGTGTGTGTGTGTGTGTGTGTGTGTTGCAGGCAGGCCTGGCTCCTGTCATTGGGTTAATGGGCTTTCTGTGTGCCGTATTTGCTCTCCTGTCTTGGCGTGATCGCGTGGCTGATGGGAGTTTTGGGACAAAAGCCCTGCTGGATTACCTGACAGATCTCACACACACACACACCCACTACAGCCATGTTTTTTTCAGCAGCAGCCAGACCGTTTCACTTCACACACGTGTAGAGAGACGGGGAATAATTTGCGTCCTGTGAGGCAGTAAGAAAAAATGGTTCCTGTGAGAAGTTTCAAGTATAATTCTACAAAAGGATGTGAGATAGATGCAGCATGTACACAAGGATGCTTTAATCAAGGTGCTTTTCAACACCAAACCACTGTTTACATTTGCCAGTCGACAGTCTTCTCTCTTCTTCTCTTTTTTTCTCTTTTCCTGTTTGCTGGGCCTGGGAAGATCCAGTCTTACTGACATTTATTGCTGTGATTTCATTGCTTTGATACTGTGCACCAAATGTTAACTAACCCAACTCTCTCTCTCTCTCTCTCTCTCTCTCTCTCTCTCTCTCTCTCTCTCTCTCTCTCTCTCTCTCTCTCTCTCTCTCCTGCCCCAGTTGTGTGATCTGCTTGCTCAGGAGCAGGACACTATTCGACGGGAGTACTGGCGCTACGTCGCCCGCTCCCTTCAGAGCAAGTACAGCTCGCCCCCCGCCACAGAGCGACAGGACACCCCCAGGGACGACTGAGACAAACGGGCTTCACCTCCCACATCCTGACAACCACTCGCCAGGAGCCCCAGCAGGACGAACGCTGACTGGACTCTTGGTCTGTCTGCGGTCTGGTTTTACCACATTGGTAAACCCCCTTCTGTATGTACTGAGTTTGCAGGTTGAGGAAGCACCGGAGGCGTCCTTGCAGTCACACGGCAAAGACCGACTGCAAAGAGTCATCCATAGTTTACACAGTCTGACACGCACCTGAGTTTGTAAATTTGAACCAGTAAATAGCTTCTCAGTCTGATCGGTTATGTGGTTTGCGAGCTCTACCAGTATGTAAGTTGTAAGTGCAGGCAATCAATGCTGCCAAACCGTTGTTTAGTCTGTATTACCCAATGCTGCATTGACCCTAAATTTTGACCTTTTTTTTTTTTTCTTTTTGTTTTTTTTAATGCCTAGAATAAAATGAATGGTTAACACCAGGTGAACAGGAGACATTGGTTTATTCTGCATCCTGCCCTGTTGGTGTAAAAGTGGTGATTGAATGAGTCTTGTGACTAACTCGTAGGGAGACGGTGGTTAAACTGTTGCATCGGTGGCACTGGGGAAACGCCCACGTAGTGGCAAATCCCTGACGCTGGCCGCTAACATGAAGCCATCGGGTCTTTGTTTAGCTCTAGTATTCTCCTTAGCATCGCAGATGTGTGTTGTTCATTCACTGCGTCAGTAATTCGCTAGCAGCCAATGACTAATTAGCAAAGCCGCTGTGTGGACGCTGATGTAATCTAGGAACCACGGCCTCTCTGAGATGAGATCCACCAGCGCTCGTGCTCAGGCTGTCCAGTAACCCCGTGTCTGTTTCATTTGGCCCACTGTTCCCTATTAGGCTTTTATGAGGGACTGAGCCTAATGAATTGTTAGAATTACTCTGATTTATGTTGTGTTTAAACCATTCTCATAAATTCGAGCCTGTTCTAATGGAGGCGGGTCTGGACTGAGGGGAAATGTAGTGAATTAATTAGTAGGGAATTTGGGGAAGAACACTGTTGAGGAAAGACTCACCCATGGTACGGCCAAAATGGACGAGTGTGCGTGGGATAGAGAGCAAACCAGCAGGAAGAATAGAATCTGGGTTATTATTTTCCTTCAAAACAAAGTTTGAAAAGAAATTAAATGTTTAATTGTTGAAACAGCAGACGGATTAGCATAATCATGACCTTAAGGGCTTCTGTATTTTTTATTTACTTTTACTGTTCTGCTAAAAATGGATGTCATGGCTGGATGGTCTCTGAGGCAGCTGATGCAATTCAACCCACCCCAGGGTCTGATGATCCAGTTCTACACTGAATAACCAGGACAGTGAAGAGGATTATCAGATGTAATCAGACAACACTCCAGGCCTACATATATATGTAACAACAGAGTCACAATGCATCGGGTCAAAATCACAGCTGACCCCTCTCCCTGGACTCCATCTGACCTCTGACCTCATGCAGGAGACTCAGCCGTCAAAAAGCCAGCGCAGCCAGACACGAGTGGGGCTGTTTCCCCCCCCCAGCACCCGGCCTCATTAAGCACACTGGAGATCATGCTCTTCCGTCTGTGTGTGTGTGTGTGTGTGTGTGTGTGTGTGTGTGTGTCCCCTCACTGCACTGTAGCCCTGCTCCTGTACCACCTTACGGTCCTGCCCAAACGATCTGTACTCTAGTGTCCTAACTCAAACTATATCAGTGTACACATTTTACACAGGAACATTACATAACTCCACTATTATTTCTCCTTAGAAGTTGTTTGTGTTTATATTCAATGACTTAATACTTCTATTTAAGATGAATATTCCCTATATATATCTATAAATAATCCAGTGGCACACACTAAGACAATTCCTTGCATAACAAACCAGGCAAATCAAAATGATTAACATTCAGTTGGGTTGAGAGTATTCTTTTTCATACCAAGTATTTGATTGTCCTTTTTTACACATATTCAAGCATTCCCACATATTCCTAAATGCATGTGAAGGAGGCAGAAGGGGGTTATGGGAGTTGTAGGCAGGACTAGTATATTTAGTGGGTAGGAGGCACCTCAATTCACTCAACGTAAGTGAGGAAAGGTTGCCATGCAACAAAGAACTTACCAGTTGAACCAGACAATTCATATCTGATATTACCTATTTTTAAAAAGTATATTATCTCAGAAATATGTCTGCTCGTATTGTCATTATTCCAAAGAATATCATTTTTATTATAAAAAAGCAGACAGTTCTCTCCGTGTGAGAATACCCAGAACCTTGCCTGAGGACTACATGTATCTGGCCTGTTTGTAGAACATTGCTGCTTTGTGGCCCTGGACTCATTTGAGATGCACAAGTGAACGAGAGAGTAAATGTTGCCTCATTTCCCATTATAAACGAGCTCTGGACATCGACCCCCTCCTATTGTTTGAAACAATGCCTTCTGCTGCACGCAGCAGGGAACAGGCGGACACAGGGCAGATGAGGTCTGGATGAGATCCAGAGTGAGGAACCTTCCCCTTACTTCTGCAGAGGCCTCTGTTCACCCAGCCTCACTGGCAGCAGGGCGTGAAGGCCCCTGGTCCACCACCAGGCCCCTGTGTTTAAGGAGCATCAGGGCAGGGCAGTGGGGTAGCTTATTACTCCAGTTACTACGTCCAGACTGGTGAGTAACTCGGCCCCCGGGGAGGCTGTTCCATTACTACTGTGAAGCTCTATCTTCAATGAGAAAACCCTCAGAGCTCAGTAAGTGGACATGGTCTACTGATTTCTTTTGTTTTCTTTCTCTCTTTCTCTCTCTCTCTCTCTCTCTCTCTCTCTCTGTATTTGCTCCTCTTCCTGATCTCCCCCATGAGGTCCGCTCTTAGAGGAACAGTAATAAACTAGAAGTGGTTGATTCTGTTAGCATGATACCTCATTGAGCTGACACCACGGGACTGTAGCCTCTGGTCTCCTGGCTCTTATGTGCTAAGAGAACTAGCTGGGCTTATTCCTTTCAGTCTGATTCACCAGGGCCCCATTCGTCTTCCCTCAAGACTTGCTTCAAGGGGCAGAGAATCCTAATGAACTCTTAGTGAATTAAACTGTGCTTTAATCGCACTGCGTGAGTTACGCAGTTCAATTCATTTCTGCAACATGTACCATATTAATAAGATGTTATTACTTTGAGTGATGATAAAGCAAATTGTGTTTAGCTTTTCCTGCTCATATCTGCTAAGAACTCAGTCAATCTGCTTTGCACTGTTCTCCAAAACCGAGGCGTCTTTTAAATGTATAGAGACGGAAGGAGGTCGTTGGAGGCTTTATATAGCCACCCAAGGAAATGCCAAGAACATGAAACTAAATGAAGCAGAAACTCATCAAGGTCCACAGGAAATCATTTCTGATGCTCTTTCTCCAGACGACACACATCCATTATTAACTATGGGGTGTGTCAAGAACCGTCGCCCATGCCAAATCGCAACGTGACCCGTCTTTGCTGAGCTGCTCCAAGCCAACCTGGGGTGCAACCGATCTCAGGTGAACAGGATTTTAATGGTAAATGAATGGAAATTGTCAGGGTATTATTTTTTTGGGTACACTGAGTAAAACGTGATTGTCAAGGCCATCATTATCTAGGGGTGTGTGTGTGTGTGTGTGTGTGTGTGTGTGTGTGTGTGTGTGTGTGTGTGTGTGTGTGTGTGTGTGGCTAATGTAAGTCTCTGCTTGTCGCAGTACAGGTAAATCTTCTCTGTCTTCAAACACAGAGACTGAATACCAATGAGTAGAACCACACTTATTTCAGAACCTTATTAAATTCTCCACGTGTTCATTTCTTGCACCCAGTACCGTTTAATGAGGCAGTGTTCTGTTCCACAAACCGGTGAAACTGTAACTCAGTATGTGTCCATAAACGCAGGAGATTTTCAGATAGCAAATGTATGTTCACCAGAGATGCTGTGAGCATGGAAAATAGAACAATAAGAGAGTGAGTGTGACGGCGATCGTCACTCAGCAAGGTGAAGCGACCTGCTCTCCATACTGTGGCAGAGAGTGTGTGGCTTTGGTGTGATGCTTGGAGCCCAGGTGAGGGCCACAGCTGTGACCCTGGATGAAGGGGAGATACGTGAGGAACACACTCCAAGAAGCACCGGGCAGCATGAGGGAGACTGGCACCTTCTCTGAAGGAGAAGACCTGGAGTGGCTGCTGCCCACAGTCTTTGTCACATACAGTTATTTTTGCATTTTGATACGCCAACATGACTTATCCAATCAGGAAAGAGTCAGTCCCTCTCTCTCTCTTTCTCCATGTTAGCTCTGCCACGTGGCGATGTAATATCATTAATATGTCATAGCAGTTAATCAGTCCAGGCTTCAAACCTCCTGGCTGGCCAGTCGCAGTGACGACCCCGGGATTGCAGTCAGAGAGTAAGGAACTCAGTGCCCTGATTTCAGAAAAGGTATGAATAAAAGGCAGACGGTTTTAACACTTCCACGAGTGCAAATTGAATTCCAGTTGTTAACATATCAGAGACAAAGTGATGTCATTTTAAAGGAGGTGACCTTTTCTTCCTCAAATGAAAGTTCTACCTTTAAAGCAATAAACACGCACGGACATTTTACGACGCTTAAAGCAGAGATTGATCAGTTGGTTTTAATGAACATTTGATTCTCTAGTGTGGAACACGCCAGCGTCCTCTGGTGTGATGAGACTAAGACTCACATGAATTTGCAGCATCTCTCCTGATAACAGTTTTGGGATCATGGAAACATGACGGCAGCTCATACATCCCTCTGGCTTCCTGTCTCATTCTCACAGGACCCTTTCAGAGCAGCTGTTGCTTGTGTTGTTGCTCCAACGAATGTGACAGCCTCTCTCTCTCTCTCTCTCTCTCTCTCTCTCTCTCTCTCTCTCTCTCTCTCTCTCTCTCTCTCTCTCTCTCTCTGCAACATCTGCAACCATAGCAACCTGATGCTCCATTGCAGTGTTTTTTCAGGTGGGGTGGTTTCAACAAATTGCATCCCCAGTATCATAGTGATTTCAGCTCTAAGTCCTGCGGCTCTCGTGATGAACCCAGAGAACTAATGCCTCTGGAAACAAGGTTCTTAAGCTGTAATAGCAAACTCTATGGCACTGCTCTGTTATTACGATGAGCTCTTTCCGCGAGGCTCTGAAAATAGACGGCAAAGCCAGGATCATAGACAAATACATCCTTTCAAGCACAGACACACCTCTAAACAGGGAGGCTGGCTGGGTAAATGAAAGATGCTATGGCCCGTATCTGCCCAGAGGCTTCAGCATGCTGGGCTGGGCTGGGGGTTTTCCATGCTGGGCTTGCCTGCCCTTCTTCAGACTCTGCCCTAACACCTCCACGGCTCAAACCTGCACCTCATTAGGGATCTTCAGGACTCTGCACACACGCCCTGTGCGGTAACCAGCAGTGCTCGTGAACTCTTGCGCTACACTTCCATCTGTGTTCGGTTCTGCTCTGTGCATGTCCAGTCATGTTTGCACCCTTTCCTCGTGTTTGGTACCTCAATTATGCCGTTGCCTATGATTACCATGTCTGTGTTTGTGACCTTGTTGGTCCAGCTAATGTCGCCCCACACATGCAGCATACTGACCGTGTCTCGCGTTCCGTCTCAGAAGAGCTGGGCCTACCAGGAAGAAAGGGCTCTCTGACACGGGGCTCGCTGTTGCCGTGAGACCAGAGACCCGAGGAGATCCAGGATGCCACGGAAGGTGAGGAGGCCGCTCTCGTGGCTGAAGAACATCTTCCACAGTCTAGACCAGGTCATTTATTTGATCACCCATCACCTGTACAGTTTGTGGCTTTTGGCTGTGCTGTGTACTGTTGAGTGGTCAGCTGAGAGGTCGTGGTCTCTTTTAGCCTGATATCCCCGTTTTGAAGTGCATCTGCACCCTTATTTCCATCTACACAGCAGGCACGTCTGAAGTCACGTACTATAGGTCACTGTTTCTCATTGTGTCACCGAACCATTTGCACTGCAAAAAATGATATAATCTAGTATAACACAGCCTGCTCGAGAGATCTCGTATGCCATATTGAATATGTAACAGAATGAGGGGTAGCCTTACTGTTTCAATCCCAGCACTGGGGGTGGGGCTACCGGCGGAGGAATAATACAAAGGAACAAAAACAGACACAGTTGCGTCCGCTGTAGCTGCATCTCCAAATGACTAAAATGACAAAATTCTTCCTTATATTTCTACTTTACCTTTATATGTGTCAGTTTCATTCTAAAGGTTAGATTACCTGGTGGATCATATGAAGGCCTCATATAATGCAAGTGCGTTTTATTAGTATGGAACTTATCACGTTTGCATAGTTGGGTTCTTTTATCCTGCATGCTTTACAGATTAATAAGCAGTATATACTGTGATTAGCAGAGCATAGCATGTGTAGCTCAGATCTTGTGTTAAGAGTGCACTCTGTACCTAACAGTGTGTTGTCTTTCCTTACCAAGTTACATGTAAACATGCTGAATATACCAGAGCCTTCTACAGATCAGGCGATGCTTCCTCCTGTTTTCTCCTGCTTCCTCCAGCTTCTTCCAGCTTCCTCCTGTTTCCTCCTGCTTCTTCCTGTTTCCTCCTGCTTCTTCCTGTTTCCTCCTGCTTCCTCCTGCTTCCTTCTGTTTCCCCCAGCTTCTTCCTGCTTCTTCCTGCTTCTTCCTGCTTCCTCCTGCTTCTTCCTGTTTTCTCCTGCTTCTTCCAGCTTCTTCCTGTTTCCTCCTGTTTCCTCCTGCTTCTTCCTGCTTCCTCCTGCTTCTTCCTGTTTTCTCCTGCTTCTTCAATCTTCTTCCTGTTTCCTCCTGTTTCCTCCTGCTTCTTCCTGTTTCCTCCTGCTTCCTTCTGTTTCCCCCAGCTTCTTCCTGCTTCTTCCTGCTTCCTCCTGCTTCTTCCTGTTTTCTCCTGCTTCTTCCAGCTTCCTCCAGCTTCCTCCTGTTTCCTCCTGTTTCCTCTTGTTTTCTCTTGTTTCCTCCTGATTCTTCCTGCTTCCTCCTGCTTCCTCCTGCACTCAGGAGCTGCTTCATCACTGTGGATCTGTTTGGGTTCACTCTGCTGCAACAAGCCTCATCGATATGCTGAAGATCCTCCCTCCCTCCTCAGACCAGCACCTTTATGCTTGAAACCTAATGTGTCCTCATAATAAACTTCCTACCTGCAAGCTTGTGCCATTATTTGCTTACTCATTAGAGGTTTCCGTACATGGTTTACTGTAGAGCTGCTTTGTGACAGTGTTCATTACATTAAAAGGAACAGAAACTGAAATACATTCTGGAAAAGTGCAAAAGGGGATTCTGTTCATTTATCAAGGCTAATTTGTCAGCTTGTTTTTGAGGGCCACATTTTCTTCTGCCAGATGGGTTAAACTCCACACCTGTACAGAGTCCTTGAAACTACCCCACAGCTCCACACTACCAAAGATGAAGGTATTTTGGTACACTGACGTTTATTACCGTAGGCTTTGCTTTTGTTCCTGTCTACAGGAGGCCTGATCTATACAAGGAAAACATTCACTTTAAAAGGACACAAATCCCTCAACAACACAGTTTTGCAAGTAACCCTAGTGGAGCCGTGTACAGGCTCTGCCAGTGTGCAGAAGTCGACATCCGTGCCAGAGACATAGTGACACCTGCAGCTCGCCTTAATTGCTGTGATTAATGCTGTCATGGGGATAATTGTTGGTTTCTATAGCTGGAATTAGTTTTGTATAATACATAATTTGCACGTTTTAATGAATAGGCTGTATTGGATTGCTAAATAAATCGGTTCTTCGGATGCAATGTAAACAATCTTTCCCATACGCCTTGAGAAAAGCAACCAGAGTTCTCCCCTAAATTCATTTGTTCATTTCCCGACCTTTATTTCAACTCACTACGGTTTTGTTAATGATTTTCACTGCCACCTCGCCGTTAATCAATAATCCAGACGGGGAACTTAAAATATTACGCACCGGTGTTGCCTCCGACTCCACAATAATGTTTCAAAACTGTGAATACTACAATATTCATAAAATAAACAGATTGAACAAAAAACAGCTTTTTAGTTAATTCGATGAACAGATCTTTGTATATTAATTAATCTTTTTATTTATTAAGTCTTACCATGAAAATACAGTAAATATATTTTATATTAATAATATAAAAGACACTCCTGTCATATATTACACGCACGGAAAATCGGTCGATTCCTCATGTTCCTAACATCTGCATATTTGCATTAAAATTCCCTTCATACAGACTTTAAGTTATGGAGAACTTAGTCGTAGTGTGTTAATTTTTGTGACAGCTTCTGTATACTGGATTAACTATTTTCAGCGTCTATGGTGACGAGAAGCTTTTACATTTGCCTGCACATGTTTTCTGGCGTCGTCAGAGCTCAAGACAGAACCGTTCCAACAGAAACGTCTTCATAACATGAATCATTTGCGCATCACACTCTATTTAGGGTGCAATTTGTACCCTGAAGTGTTTCATAGACGTGTTTGATTCGCACGTAGCACGTAAAGATCCTACAAGGACACGCCTCTATCTTTTACATCGGGACTCTGACAGAGATAAGGATATATGGGAATTAGGTGCTACTTCACTAGCTGTGGTCAGAATTGCTTCGTTCAGCAGTTTTCTTTCTTACTGACGTGATGAATCAGGATTATAAGTTACCGTAGTAATTTTCAGCACCATGGATAGCTCAAATGACGATTCGAGCTTTTGACTTGATGCACTTAATCCGCATTATCCACATTTTTATACTCACTTGCAATACATTATCACTATTACTTTGACCCATTTTTCTTAAACGTATGCTTTCTTATTGGTTTCTGAAGTAAGCGCACGTACTTTAGATATACATAAAGGCTATTTTCGGCCTCACATTTTCGGCTTCGTGTTTTTATGGAATATTAGGCCTACTGAACGCTTGTACTGTTTGCTTTTCATGAGTATTAAATCAGTCTATCGTTTGAGTATAAACCCATTCACAAACATTTTATTAGAAAATGCGTAAACAGTGAAGGTTTCAACTGTGTCGCATTCTCGTGTTTCCAGCCAAATGGCCAACTTCAAACCCAAGAAGCAAAGCGCACCGTGATGTGCGCTCGCGGTGGCGCGTCGGTGCCGCGCATCAGCGGGGTGCACGCCGTGCGAGCGCAGAAAGAGCGGGAGGGAATCGCTTCCCCATCGGCGATCGAAGCACGGCTCGGAGACGCGCTTTATCGCGTAGGGGAGTGGGTGGCGGGAGAGGGTCATGAAGGTAATCACTACCTTTAAACTGGCTTTAGGGGGCTGGTACCACAGAAGGAGCGCGCCCTGCCTATCAATAATTAATCCATTTCTGAAGCGGCGCGAAAGGGGCGCACAGTGCGCAGCTCCGGAGGTCCTCGATTTGAACAGTAATCACCGGCAAGTCATGTCACAGTCTGACAGCGCTTCGAGAAGAGCTGACGAGGAGGACAAAGGAGGATGAAGGAGGGAGAGAGACCGGGAGTGGTAGAGGAGGAATATAATGAAGTTGAGTGGGCAAGGACTGTGTGCCATCGTCTCCAGCAGTCTGCTTTTTGTCTGTGCCATAAGCACAGTTGTCGTTGGATTCAAATGCATCTCTCTGGGATCCCAAGTGAAAGTACATTTCCACCTCGGGACCTCGGCCGGGGCTTTTTACTCGGGAATACTTGTCGGACTCGGGCAGGTGTTGTTGGGGATGGCGCTCGTGTGTTGCAAAGGGAAACCGGGCTGTCGGAATTTCTTTCTCTTTGGAGTCTTGGTGTTCCTTCTGGGAATTCTCACGGCGTTCTCGGGGGCCGTGGTGGATGGCGACACCGTGTCGCTGGTGGAGCGGAAATATTCGCACTATTGCTTGGACTCTGTGGATCTAAATCCCGTATGCGATCAGCTGAAGGATTATCAGAGAGGTCTGGTCATATCTACCATTCTTAACACTTTGGAATGTCTCATAGGGTTGATGAACCTGGTGATCATTAAGAGGTACCAAACCGCGCAGTTTTATAGAAGAAGGCGCACGCAGAGGCGGAGCGCGGGGGCGATCATTCTCAACGAGGAACGGGACTTTGCGGTGGCGGAATTCCAACCGGTGTCTTATATTAACCTGGGGGTATTTCACGTGTTTGACGAGGCCGGCGTGGAAGTGCAATGTTGCGGCCACCCGTCCATCGAACTACCGGGCTACTCGCCAAGCGATCCAGAATTGAACCACTCTTACCCTTTCTCTTACCCACTTCCAAACGAGTTGCCGCCCGCGTATGAAGACATATTCCCCGGAGAAGCGAGTAACAAATAGTGACAGCAAAGTTATTAAATGGCCTCTAAAGTCTGCAGTGACAATCATTGGTGATCTGCCACCAACCCCCCCGAACCCGAGACGTGTGTGCGATGTTCGGAGCGAAAGATCTTTCTCTGACGGCAAAATCTAATTGCGTTATTGTACTGCCTTTTTTTCGTGGGAGGCAAATATATGACACAAAACACAATGAACTGCAGTTTCAAAATCAGACTAAATGGTAAGAGGTCTATAGAGTTAATATATAAGCAGTATAAATATAAAGAGCTCGTTTCAATATGAACGCAGCACTTGTTTTAACCCACTGATTGATTGTACTCATATCTTATGCCCATGTAGTTTGTTTATATCATTCCATTGTTTCCATTAATACTGCCTACGTTTTAGCTCATGAATAAAAAGTGTATTTACTCTTCCTTGACGTAGGTATTTAATCTAGATTAGCAGGAATCACATCTGTTTCTATTTAAGAATGAGTAAAGAAATTAGTAAGAAGACAAAAAAAAGCCTGCATGTGGTAGTCTACGTGTTAGGTTTCTTTGGCCTTCTTTATCTACAGGTATTTACACAGCACCAAACAGTCTCTTTGATATGCAAATGAACCGATGTGTTTCATAGCACATCCAGGATACAAACACACGGGGCATTGCGAAACGGACACGTGGAGTTTTCTGTCTCCGCTGCTTTTAGTGTGAACGGCGCATGAGGTTCCCTTTCAAAGTACGAGTAGTCGGAGTTATTTTATGGAAAACAAAATGTCTTGTAGTCAGCAGTACTGAGAACGGAGGCTCGCACGACTGCAAATGCGGGTAATGACTCAGATGACATGGCCTGGCGCAATCCCAAAGGGTTACAGACACGCCACACGACTAATTACGGAATAGAATAATTATATAGAGTACTGCAGTTGCGCAAAGACAATGCAGGCACGCGTAGCATCAAAGCCATATGTAAAGGTCTCACGTTTTGCTGACTTTATTTGTCAAACAACAACAGCTTAGGAGCGAGAAAGTTATCACATTATGCACGTTTTATCACCTCGGAACACCTTGTGTCCTAGAGAATGTTGCTGGTATATTCCTTGGCTATTTATACCTTGGATGAATATTCACACATTGGCTGCTACAGGGAGAATAGTTATTTGAAGGGAACATACACATTGAAGTCTGCCATCACATCATCACTTATGAAGTGAAGATGCTACTTCATCAAGCCCTATAACCCCCAGCAATCACTTCTGCTATATGTTCCCATCTGTATTAGTTCTAATTAAATACAGCTTGTGCGTTTGTGTTGAAAGCCAGGCCTGTTCTTGATCATATGTTTACCAGTGAGTCAGCAGGCATATCATGTGTGTGTATGAGTGGCTGGTCTGTCTCTGTCTGACAGCGTTGGTCCTCTGTGGCTATTGGGAGTTGTGAGTTGTGGTGAGATATCTATGTCAGAACTTGATGGGGGGTGAGGGGTGGTTCAAATCAACAGAAAACCATAGATGTCTAGAGAAATAACTGGCAGCTGTTTCTGAGATGTTTGTTTAAAGGTGTTCTTTATATCTTATGTATATATTTTGGTCAGAGCATTTGGACATTGATCACCTAATTGCTTAAAGTGCCTCTTTAAACTGGAGAGGGGCATAGAACTTTAATACTATATACTGTATACTTATATGGACATGTCATGGAGCAGTATATGATTTCAAAAATGTTGGAAAATATGAGAAAGAATAGGGAACAATCATCTAGAAATGGACCTTGTCACCCAAAGAGCAGCGGTGACGTCCTGTAGACTTCCTCTGCATTTATGGCACTTTCTCAAAAAGGTTTAATTTAGCTAATGGAAGTGAACAAAATTTAATGCAATTTACGTTTTACCTCATTCTCTTTCTATATATCATTATCTATTATTTAAATGACCATGACCAGAATGTACGATGTCGCTATAAGCCTGGGGCACTCTAATTCTGAGAATTAAATACTTGGTTTGGTGGTTAATGTAAAATCCACTTATTTATCTGGGAGGGGGGGGGGGGTGGAGATACTGCTTTGCTCCTTTGCTCTCATGGGCTGTGTCTCTCCTGCACACACACACACACACACACACACACACACACACACACACACACACACACACACACACACACACACACACACACACACACACACACACACACACACACACACAGAGGGAGGAAGTGGTGGAGAGGCAAGGATTCACAATAACAGAAGCAGGGCGATTGTCATATAGGATTTTTGGTATTATGCTTAATTTGTACATCTGTGCTGTCTTGCAGTATCATAAGAAATGTCGAACAGGCCTGTCAGCGATTATTTGCAACTTCTTGAGTGCAATTCATCATTCTTTTTTAATGGTATATGCGATTAATGAGATGATTTTACCACTTGCTACAGTAACTATCTAGATGGCCTTAAGTATGCATCTTTCTCTGTCAAATTCTGAGCTGATTTATTTGGCTTGCTCTCTAGACGCTGTCATCTGCATGTCCCCAGTATTACGATCCATCATAAACCATGTCCAATACATCAGCATGAACATCATATATAAGGAGAACTAAACCAGCATTTCTTCTAGCTTTGTGATAAGATCAGACCACGGCATAAAGCATTTCATCTGGTCTTATGCTCAAGTCTTTTGCTTGGTAGTATTTATAGACATGATGGAAATGGTATCACAGCTGGATCAAAGTAATGGCACTTGAACATTCAATGGATTTAGTAGCTTCTAATGTATATGTCTGTCATCATGTATACGTATGTCATCATGTATTTGTTATCGTATATGTATGCCATCATGTATACGTATGTCGTCATGTATATGTTATCATGTATACTTATGACGTCATGTATGTCATCATGTATACGTATGTCATCATGTATGTGGTCATGTATATGTTATTATGTATATGTATGTTGTCATGTATATGTATGTCATCATGTATACGTATGTCATCATGTATACATATGTCGTAGTTCTAGAAGACTGCTGTAGGCACGGCCTCTTAATGCTCTTTTATCTGGCCCATATCTGAAATGCTTTGTTAGTCTCTGTAAGTCTCTTAAAGGCATATGCCTTGCTTGCTTCTCAGCAGCGAAGTGGAGGATTTGGTTAGGTGATTGTCAGAAATGTATATTCATCATTCACATTACAGGTTACACCTGTGGGTGCGTTCTGTTGTTGGAACATCTACAGCGAATGCTTCGAAGTAAGTGGCGTGTAAATGGAGTGTTCTGCAGTGGAACCTCTGCTAACTCAGAGCATTGGATGGTCTCCAAGGACCTCCGCTACTGCTGGGTTGCTGTATTCTATTAAATGACATGCAGCAAAAATCAGAGAGGGGGCAAAAAGCGATAGGGAAGCACTAGGCTATCAATGAGGGGCAACCATGGTTGCTCAAGACTGGAAAAGAAAAGAGACAAGAGATGAAAGAAAAGTCTGTTTTGCTTTTGGCCAGGTGACTCTTTAATGCCGCTTTTAATGAGTTAACACAGGTGCTTGTCAATAGAAGCACAGACTGCTTTTAATGAGTTAACACAGTTGTCTGTCTATAGAAGCATAGGCTGTTTTTTTTTAGTTAACACAGGTACTGGTCTATAGAAGCACAGTCTTGTCTATAGAAGCAACGTCTGCTTTTAATGAATTACACAGGTGCTTGTCTACAGAAGCACAGTCTGTGTTTAATGAATTAACACAGGTGCTGGTCTATAGAAGCACAGTCTTGTCTATAGAAACACAGTCTGCTTTTAATGAGTTAACACAGGTGCTTGTCTACAGAAGCACAGTCTGTGTTTAATGAATTAACACAGGTGCTGGTCTATAGAAGCACAGTCTTGTCTATAGAAACACAGTCTGCTTTTAATGAGTTAACACAGGTGCTTGTCTACAGAAGCACAGTCTGTGTTTAATGAATTAACACAGGTGCTGGTCTATAGAAGCACAGTCTTGTCTATAGAAACACAGTCTGCTTTTAATGAGTTAACACAGGTGCTTGTCTACAGAAGCACAGTCTGTGTTTAATGAATTAACACAGGTGCTGGTCTATAGAAGCACAGTCTTGTCTATAGAATCACAGTCTACTTTTAATGAGTTAACACAGGTGCTTGTCTACAGAAGCACAGTCTGCTTTTGAAGCGAAGGCAGAAAACCAGCAGCAGCTGATATTGTCTGTGTGCTCAGGTTGTGAGAGGCATCGCAGTAGGAGTATCAGGCCCTGGCTCAAGGGGGCGCTGTTCCCTCAGCTCATTTAGCCACTGTCAGAGGTTAAATGAAACATATTCCTTCAGTTTAGCCTTTATGACTTTGGCGTTTCTCTGCAATTTCCTTTAGTGTGGATGATTTAGAGCGGGACCTTATGAAGACAGCCCTGTGATTACTCTCTTTGTCTAAACCCCATAAATAAACAGCCCATTGCTTCATTTACCTGGATAATCCTCTCATTAGTGCTGCTTGGCTTCATTCCAGTGGTCCTGGCCCAATCTGGCAGCTTGCTTGCTTTGCTTTTCATGCCTGTCTCCTATT
The DNA here is from genome assembly GCF_052324685.1 of Brachyhypopomus gauderio. Lineage (NCBI taxonomy): Eukaryota > Metazoa > Chordata > Actinopteri > Gymnotiformes > Hypopomidae > Brachyhypopomus > Brachyhypopomus gauderio. Next base: position 6,247,867 of record NC_135221.1, on the reverse strand, counting down.
GTGTGGTATTGTGTGGCACGGTGGAGCCGTCCCTGCAGTGGGGGTTTCACCCGCCTGTGTTCCAGGGTTTCATCGTGATCTGGCCTGGGTGAGAGGAGCAGAGGTCATCTGGAACAGAGCAGGTATGCACAGCGTTGCATTCGTAGCAGCTGTGTCCTAAAACCTCAGCTCTCTTGTCTGGCTCTTTCATATTAACCCATCTTATTCTAGGCAGTAGCAAAAACCATAATACGGTGATTAAAACACATTGTATCAGTGTGTCGCCTCAAATGATATTACGCAGAAGGTTTGGATTTGAAAGCAGCAACAAGCTTCCCTGAAAAAAAGAAACAAGACTTCCGGAGAGCAGCCTCTGAGCCCTGAAGGGTGTTTCACTGCATTCCACTGTGGACACATTTTGACTTGCAAATGTGCTGAAGTGGGGGTTGGTCTGTGGTCACTCGACTGCAGTCTGGCACACCTGGTGCATGAAGCGCTCCGTCCTGAAGCCCCTTCGCTGCAGCAGGTGTGTGAAATGAGAGTTGGAAGATGCGCAGACTGGAGGGAAAGGCGCTTGGCCTAAACGCGGCCGTCAGGAGGAGATTGCTGCGAAACTCCGAGCTCATTTTGTCAGTGTTAAAGCAAAGTTGCTGAGAGTGTTATCAACATCTACAGGTCATTCAGAATATCACAACTGCAAACTATAAAACATTTCCTGGAAGGCAGCATTGCCACCGCACTAGTATTCTAACGGATGTGTCAGCTCTGGGACAGAGGAGAGTTTAGAATGACTTTAATATGTCTCAATGCATTTTACTGGTTCTGAGTGGTCTGTCAAAAAATTGCTGGAAGGAAAAGACACGTTATATATGATGTATTTTCAATTAATGTTCACCTGAGAAAACAAAATTCGCTTCATGTATATGAACTTTCATGAATAACCACTGACATCTCTGTTTAGGAACATCACTTTATTTTCTGCATTCAATCTGTCCAGAAAAGGCCTGTAACACATTTAAGGTGATTGCATAAATAACTCTAAATGAGTTTATATGTATGTGTATATGCATTTATATGTGAACAGGTTCCTGTTCAGAAACACTGTGTATTGTGCACAGCTAATGCCTGGAGGAAGTGCCATGTGCTCTTAACTAGACATGATGGAAACAAGAAATGTGTTTGAGGGAACACCGTAATACTGTGAGATGACATCACCAGAGCATAATGGACATTCCCCAGTTTGCCCAGCTTTGCCCTGTGTGTGTGTGTGTTAGGGGTGCACGATATGGACTAGAATTGCGACGTGCGATAACATTGTTGGATATCCCGATATCGATGTGAACCACGATAAATTAAGATTAAAATACAGAAATGTAGTGTCTCTCTGAACAGCAGCACGTTAATTTGTTTTGTTTTTTACTGTGTAATGAATCCAGAATAATTCCAAATATTTTGCAGGTTTATTCAACAATAGATTCAATCTAGGTTTATACTTTCACGAGTGAGCGACTCCGCACACCTCGTTAACCTCCGCGAACGGCGGAAGCGTTTAATCTTGCCGTGTCACATTCTTTGCAGTGTTGTCCGAAACGATATGTAGGCCTAGTAGTATAAAAAAAACACCCCTCAAATACAGGGGAATGAACTTTTACCTGACCAATTTTAATGTTGCTTTGTGTTTCAGGTTTGAAAAGTGCTGGAATTTAGGCTAAAGTATTTTAAAAAGCTTGAAATTGTAACTACTTCGTTTCACAACAAATATCTGTCTGACTGAACAATTCTCTTGCAGGCCCGTAGCCAGGGGGGATCGAAGGGTTCGTTCGATCCCCCCCCCCCCGCCCCCGCACCCTCCCTCCGTACACACATGCCCCTCAAGATAGGTAGGCTATTCAATGAATGAATTGTTAATCTCCGGTGAATATACAGACGAACAAATAAGGACAGCAACAGCAGACTCACAACAAACTTATAACAGTGTTGCCAACTCTCACGCAATGAGCGTGAGACACACGCATTTGACCGTTTTCACACGCTCACCCAACATACATCCGATTTCTCATGCTGAAAAAAAAATCTAGTTTATTTATCTCCGATCTACATCTATGATTCCAAGAGTTACTAGTTCGCTCTGGCGCCAACTAGAGGTCTGCGCGGGACTGCTTTTTTAATCCCGCTCCCGCTTGTTTTAGACCCGCTCCCGCCAAAAAATCGCTTGTTTTAATCCCGCTCCCGCCCGCACCTGCTCGTTTTAATCCCGCTCCCGCCCGCACCGGCCAAAAAATCGCTTGTTTTAATCCCGCACCCGCCCACCACATACACATTTCTGTCGCCCCCGCCCGCAATCCTAATATGAATTGAATTAATTAGATTTAGTACTTGAAATTTTCTTATGTATTTATTAAAACAGCAATATAGCGATGGATCGCGCTGTCCCATTTCTGATGACGTACACCAACACTTTCTGACATGTATCACAACAAGCCGATTTCCATCTCCATTAATTACAATGGAATATGACTTCCATACATCAGACTTTCCTGTAGTTGGCTTAATTGTGGTGTATTCGCCTGTTTTAATAGAATTTTCCACAGCTGAAACTGGTTGACCGTCTACAGCAGGGGTCGGCAACCTACGGCACGCGTGCCACCATTGGCACACCGAGGCATAGTCACTGGCACACGACACGCTGGACCAGCATCAGCAAAAATATATATTTTAATATAAATTATTATATTAATGGATTATACTTTCGCGAGTGACCGTAGCGCGCGACTCCGCACGCACACCTCGCGCGAACGGCGGAGGCGTTTAAACTAGTGATGTGTCGTTCGCGAACGATCCGGCTCTTTAAAGTGAACGATTGGAACCGGCTCCACAATGGGAGCCGTTTTAGGATCCTATTTGGGAGCCGCTTTTTCGTTCAGTATTGCGCTTGTGCTCTGCAAGTGCCACAGTTTTTTTCCAACATCGATTTTATTTGTCCTTCGGTGCCTCGCTGTCTCTCCCTCTCCTTGCGCGTATTGCTCTGTTTCTGCCAGTGGTAGAGCATACTTGGCGCGTCGCGACCTGCGCGAGGGACCTGCGCAATCGCGGTGGCTCCGCCCCTGCGCGAGGACCCCCGTGCGAAGCGAGGTCGTGCACCTCTTCAGCGCAATGAACAAAGTCGTGTATGCCGGCTTCATACACCTTTACAAGGTGGAATTTAAGCACTTGTACGTCAATTTTCAATATTTCCCAGCACCTTAAACTTAAATATTTATACATATACTCGAAATTATTCGAAATAATTCGCTTTTTTATCACATCGATTCAGTCAGACATCTATTTGTTGTGAAACAAAATACAGTTACATTTTCAAGTAGCCTACTTTAGCCTACTTTAGCACTTTTCTAACCTGGAACACAATGCAACATTAATTTTCGTCAGGTAAATGTTCCTTCCCCTGTTTTTGAGGGGTGTTTCTTTATACTACCACATATCGTTTCGGACAACACTGCAAAGAATGTCTCCACTGCCCGCATGTCAAGCGTGTGCTCCACACATCTGACCAATCACACGCAGATTTTAGTTAATAATGTGGTGGGAAAACACTGAAAAAAAAGTCTCCACATTTTTGTGGAAACGGCAGGCAATTGACCAAGCTGTATTGCGTTCTATTTTAGGTTATAATAAAATTTTTATTTATAAAGCATTGTTATGCAGCATTTTTACTCATCACAAGTGCTTAACAATGTCAATAATGAAACAAAATGTAATAAAATTAGGTTTAAGCCATTAATTAATAATGCAAAAAATATATATGGGGAGCCGTTTGGGAGCCGAAAAGAGCCGGCTCTCCACAGTAAGAAGAGCCATTAGAGCCGCATCTCAAAATAGAGCCGAAAATCCCATCACTAGTTTAAACTTGGATCGATCGCGATATAATACTTTTTGTGTCGATTTACACCCCCCCCCCCCTCGGTCAACAATTTAAACTCGCTGCCATAGTGGCACACTTATTGACTGGACATGTTAAAGTTGGCACTCCATGTCTCAAAGGTTGCCGACCCCTGGTCTACAGTCTCTGCCATTTCTGTATCAAAATGACAAAATGACGCACACTTCATGTTCACGTGATCAGTTGCTTAGCCAATATTTTGAATTAGTTTATTGCTTACTTACCGAATGATTAGTTGTTTTCGTCCTGTTCCTTATGCATGGAAATCATTGCGTTGTTATTATTATAATTTTCTAGACTATTAATTTGCGGGATTTTTCTACATGTATATGTGGTCCCGCTCCCGCATCGCCTGGACTAATTCAATTCCCGCTCCCGCCAATAACAATTAAATTCTGTCCCGCGCCGCAAGATATTCAGTCGGGTCCCGCGGGACCCGCGGGATTACCGCGGGAGTGCAGACCTCTAGCGCCAACCACTGGCGATCGATCGCTTTAGGCACAGCATAGAGGAAACATATAAGACATAACTCCCCCCCGGTCAACGTTTGACATACACCCCCCCCCCCGCCCCCAAATCAAATCTCAGTCCTAGTGATTTTGAAAAGTTGGCAACCTTGCTTATAATGAATAAAATTTGTGTAAATAAAAGGTTTGAAGTGCGCTCACGTATTTAGGGGGCATTGGAGTAGAGAGCCAAATGAAGTCCACTTTTGGGGGAAAAAGATCCCCCCCATCACAATGCTGGCTACGGGCCTGTCTTGTATTACGTTAACAAATACGAGCCCCTTGTAATTCCAGGACGAAACATGAGAGAACGTGAAGACGTTAAGATTGGGCGTTTTGAAAATAAATATCCATTAAATAATGTGATAAAAAAGCGAATTATTTCGAATCATTTAGAGTATATGTATAAATATTTAATTCAATAACGTGCTGGGAATTATTGAAATGGACCTTGAAAGTGACGTACAAGTGCTTGAATTCCACCTTGTATAGGTGTATGAACCCTGCAAACATGACTGTTCTCATTGCGCCGAGACGCGGCGCGCGCGAACTTTAAATAAATAATAACATTAAATAATGTGATAAAAAAGCGAATTATTTCGAATCATTTAGAGTATATGTATAAATATTTAATTCAATAACGTGCTGGGAATTATTGAAATGGACCTTGAAAGTGACGTACAAGTGCTTGAATTCCACCTTGTATAGGTGTATGAACCCTGCAAACATGACTGTTCTCATTGCGCCGAGACGCGGCGCGCGCGAACTTACAAAATTCGAGAGGTGCACGACCTCGTGAATCGACAGCGCGCGAGGCAATTGCACACGGGCGAAGCCACCGCGATTACGTTATTTTCGCCTCCCGGACCCTCGCGCCGCATCAAGTGTAAACCAGGCTTAAACCAAATCGCGTGTCTGATGAGCGTGTTCACCCCACTCCAGGGTTGCCAGGTCCTACAAAAGTTTTCCGCACAAAATCTGCGAGTGTAAGTTGTCGGCGGGGGGGGGGGGGGGGGGTGTTGCGAGTGTGAACTGGAGACAAATTAAGTATTATATCGCGATCGATTCTTAGTGTTGACTTGTAACAACTTCCGCAGTAGCCCAACTCAAAAGTAGCCCAAAAAACCGCACCCCGCGGCCCCAGAATTTTTACCCGCGGCTGGATTTTCAAACAAGCCCAATTTGGCGTGAAAACCGCGAACCCGGCAACTCTGCCTCACTCTGCCTCTTGCCTACTTACGTCACGTGATCATAGTCTGCAGCGCGAATAGCTCCCTCTATTGCTGGACGAGGATAACGCAATTTGAGTTTGCTGTTATTCAAGGAGTTATCGTGGCTCTTTCGATGTGTTTATCGTGAAACTTCACATCGCGATAACGATAAAAATACGATTAATCGTGCAGCCCTAGTGTGTGTGTGTGTGTGTGTGTGTGTCCTGCCGCTAACTTTACGGAAACTTGCTCAGACGTCTGCGGGGCGAACGGCATTACGGGTGGACGAGGCAGCCGGTGTCGACTCTATCGCCGCAAACTCCGCCGTCATTAATCACGCCGGCAACACTCCAGACTGCACTTCATTACGGCGGATGACTGATCACCCTCCATCACAGCCTCTCAGTAACTGCTCTCAATTGCGGCACCGGGACACAGCTGCCACGGACACTCCTGCGGCGGGGCCTCGCGCTCAGATCCCGCTCGCTCCTCCGACACCGACGGGATAATCGCGTCACTGGCGCAGGACAGCTGAACAGCGACTCGGCGTAATTTGGCTCCCCCCCGGTGCTGGCGCTCATTGGGTAATGACGCCGACGCACGTGGTTCGCCTGATTGGTCGGTTGTGGTTATGGTGGATATGAGGAACCTGGAGGTCAAGACAGGGTGAAGGCAGAGAACACACACACACACACACACACACACACACACACACACACACACACACACACGCACCCATTATGGAGTGGCCAACAGGCCAGTGGATAGAGATTTCTGAAAGAGATGTGGTAGACAGAGATGGGGAGATTGAGATAGTGAAAGGGGTCACATGGGGAGACACTGGGTTCTTTGCTCCAAGGCAGGAGACATGAAAGCCTTCGTACTTCACACGCACTAGAGAGGCAGCAGCCGTAGTCAACAGGGCCGGTGTACGTCCACCGTGTGAGGGTGGTGTGTGGCTAAGGATTCAAGAAAGAGAAGAAAAAACAGGAAATTATGTAGAGTGTTTAGGCAATCTGAAAGGTGACGGAGAGCCCATGGCTGTATTGAAGATGAGAGAAAAATAGTGGGGAAAAAGGTTAAATCATTTATGGTTCAGAGGATACATTTAATCAAACCTTTATCACTTTAGGGCCAACATTCAGAGGTTTGCTTGCCAGCTAGTGTCAGGAGAACTCTTTTTAAGGTCCTGAGCCTGTAATTCCTCCTTTTTTGGTCTAAATATGTGTTCAAATCCAGTCCAGTGCAGTCCAGTTTTAAATGGGAGGACATTCCTTGATGTGAACTGAATGACGTGGACTGAATGACGTGAACTGTCTTTATTTTCATGCACTGAGTTGGAGGCAGATTTAGGATCAGAGTTACTTTAAGCCGAAGTCTCAAGACTTCTTTCAAAACAATTTGACAACCAAGAATCCACAGTGGAACGAGGACAAGCTTGTTCTCCCGAGCTGAACAGAATAAATTAGTTTGAAAAAATTACACAGATAAAAAGTAAATGAAATGTTGATGGGAAAGTTTGATATAGTGACAAATCTGAAAGGACTTTAATGATGTGGGAGAAGACGAAGAAAGAGCCAAAACACAAGAAGGTGTAGTCTTCATAATCACCTCTATTAAAGCCATTAGTAATGCTGACAGTGGAAAAATCAATTGTTTCGGTGGGAACAATTATGTTTTTTTTTCCTTGGCTGATCAGGTGATTGGTCTAAGCAATAAAAATATTCTGAGGTCCCTGTGGATGTAACTCAGCCTGAATTTGTTGTTTGATGGGTGTTTTATGGCATTTATAAAAGTGCTGCCATATTGTCAATACTGATTCTTGTTATGTAAAGACTGAAAGAATTTCAATGATAAACAGCAACAGCAAAAAAAAAAAGAAATGAATAAACAAATTAAATACAAAAATAAACAAATCAGCAAAACATTTGATTGAGAAGATCCTGCTGTTCTTCTGATTCAAAGACAATCAAAATTGTAAATACAATATTTAAAATCGAGATCTAGAAGTACACATGCATAGTTAATGCAAGAATCATTATGCTCTGTTGACATTTTAAAAGTGATTATAGGACATAAAAGGACCCAGTATTACTGTAGATCCACTCGTATGAAAGTAATCTGATCGTGGGCCAGTTGAGCACTCTTTTAAGGGTAAGCACTAATTCCCAGACCTGGAAAGCAATCATGACTAAGTGCTTTCAAAGTGCCGTGCTGCATCACCAGCCTTTTCTCTGGACCGTCTCCTGCAGGTATGGATACAGCCCTTTCTTGTGCTTAAAAAGAATATGACCACGACAATGATGGAAAGTCCAAATTGATCTCTGCTAAAAGCTACTCATTATGTACAGATCCATTTGTCTGTGTGGAGCAGACAGGTAAAGGTTGCTTCTGGACAAACTCCAGACGTTAAAGACAGAGCACAGGTCTTGCACAGAGAATCGATTAGTGCACAGTGGTCTTCTGAGCCATTAGAGATGGAGCTAAGCTTTTAAAAAAATACAGGTCTTTTGGAGTCTTCCCTGATCAACACCAACATCCAATATTCACAAAAAAACTGCCAGACACTGAAATGGAGAATCTTTAACATTGACCCAAATAAGACACAATATCACAATATCATCAGAACTTTGATTTTGCTCTGAAAATTAGTATAATCTAATCTAAAACTAAACCCCACTATAAAATATGATGGCTAATCTGTGGGTCCATTTTTCTTCCTGAGGTCCTGGTATTCATGTTGGGACTCATAGCATTACACTTTTGAACTGTTTCTGTTAGAGGATAAGACTTGGTTTTAACTGCATCTTCCAGCAGGTCAATGAGCCACAGCTTACTTCCAAATCCACCTTAAAACTGCTCATTGACCACAGAATCCAGTCTTTGCAGTGTCCACCGTAGGCCTTTGAACTGCACTGAAGATCTGTGAGAAGCATTGAAGATCTGTGAGAAACACTGAAGATCTGTGAGAAACTCTGATCAGAAGGTCCTCTGGCAAGAACCAGAAGAAAATGATGAGAGAAAAAAACATGCAGTCATATTAGCAAAAGATGAGAAAAATCTGCAAAGACCGAGACGCAGTTAAGCTTGTCAGTCAGCTGGAACCCAGACACCATCACCCAGACCTGCAGCTAGAGACCTGCAGGCAAACTGCTCTCTGATTGATCTCATTAAAGCTTCTCTATCACCTGAACAACCACTACTGTTGGATCCCCAGCATCTGCACCTGGGGTCAGAAACAGGACACAAACAGCCTGCAGTTACAGGAACGGAGGTAAACGTAACGCCGCATAGAGGGATCTGAATGTGTGGATTTCCTTAAATATTGATAATGCTTCTCTGGTTTATACCTGCTGGAGGCTCAAATTGAATGTTTCTGAGTAGTTACTCACATCACACACTGTGTATATGTTACACAGTTCATATAAATGACTCAACACCAAACACTGACTTCCTGGCACGTTACATCTGAGGAGAGTATGCACTATGCACTAGTATGCACTATAGTGACTTAAATGCGTTCAGACCGTGAGCCACATGCTTCAGCTGACGTGGACCTGAACACACTGCGATGGCCAAGCCGCCCAGATCACTATCACTCCATTTCACAAACAAGAAGAGCTTCAGCACCATGGAGAGCGCTCGTCTGTTAACCAACATAGCACGAGGGGAGTCGACACGCGCCACAGGTTGATTGAACGCACCTAAACGGCATCCTCGAGAGTACATTTCCTGCTTATGGAGATCACGGCCCAGGTTTTTGTCATCTCCGAGGAATCTGATGATGAAGTTGACTCACGTCTCATGATAAGCCAGGCAACGGGGAACAGTGTTTATTTTTTCCACTTTGGTCGATTATACGCTGATTGCGTACAGATTTGATACCAAATTGAAATGATTTCTGGTTAAGATTGTTGAGGTTAAGATTTTTGCTATATGCTTCTATTTCTTATAGTCACACAACAAAATAAGTTTCTATCAATCAGTTTGCGCCACTTTTTAACATAATGTGAAAGCTTTTGCAGTTTTGATATTCTGATATTGTAGTATTTTATCATAGCCTTCCTTGGAGTATAGACAAATAGGACTAAATAGGACGCAGCCCAAACCTTACCAGAGGTGTATGTGAGATCAATATGTGAGATCACTGATAACGCTCGGTGTGTTCTTACCTCCTGAGACACTGACGAGGTAAGTTCGTACAGCATAACTAAGCACGGGAAACCATCACTATGACATTAGCCACAAAAGGTAAAAACGCACAATCTGACTCCCCTAGACATTGATCTATTTCTTTTGTAGTTGAGAATGTCGATCGATCCGAACTGCGTCGGACACTCTGGGGCGGATGCTTGCAGCAATAGATTTTCTGACCTCGGCTTCTCTGAAACGTGCGATTCCATATTTCTGCCCTGGGGGATGTGTGGCACTTTTGTATTATGAATAAATTGTGTAACATAAGCAGTGCAAAGAAATAATTTATTATTTGGGTAGGAAAGCAATATTGTGTGTGTCTGCTGGCTGTGCGTAACAGCCAACACATTGTATTATTTCATATTGTGTGGTTTCTAAGCACCGGGCCTCCGTTAAATCACAGCATCTCAAATTACGCGTGGATGAACACCAAGCCTTGTTACGCGTGACTGTGATGACCTAGTTTGAATGTCTTGCACCTAAGCTGAAGTTTTCCATTAAGTCATCTGCAATAATTAGACGTTGGAGAGGTTGTTTTGGCGCGTGCTCTGCAACAGAGTGCACTTTGTCTTCTGCCAGTGATGAACTAAACAGAAATGACAGCGTCATCTCATATCCGACCCTCTCGCCCTAATGGAATTAATCCCGCCAAGGTAAATAACAACATCAATAACGACGCTTCAGGCAAAATGACTTCATACTGTATAGAAGGCGATGTCACTCTGAAAAATGGACTTTGAGTATAAAACATTTCCTCCTTGTCACCTCAAATAACCCCTAACTGGATACAACACCAATTATTAGTGTTGGGAAAGATAAGGTATCCAGCTTTATTTTACTCATTCTGTGAAATTACAACCGATGCTTTATTTTGGTTAGCGACATCTATATGCAAGCGTCATATACATTTATATCATTAACGTCAGCCTCGTGCAGAAGTAACACCCGTCATTACTCTCCTCAATAAAAACGTGTCTTCGAAACCCCGCGTTCAGAGAGGACCACTGGCACGCGCACCTCCCTCGTTGATGAAGACAGAGACACCCACGTGTCCGCCGACGGTAGCGCGGCCGTGCTGGGAGCAGGACTCCGGCAAATAGTTTGGTGACACTGTGCGACGGAGCCGTGTGAAAACGTGCACTTGGCAGCTGCGTTGGCATATGCACGAGCTCACACCGTTAATGAACACAGCGCGAGAGCCCGAATACTAATGCGAGGGTAACGCTGCCAAACGTCCCCGGGACGCGCCATGCGGATCCACCTGTTTGGTGGTGAATCAGGACACGCTTAACGTTTAGGTCTCGTGTTTTACTTGAGCTCCTCGTGACAAAGCGTGCTCGGTTTTTTAGGCCACGGTTTTAAATGGATAGCGTTTCGTGTGGTAGGATTCTATCCTTATCTGACTGAGAGACATAGAAAGTGTTGCATTTATCATAGAAATGAGGTGAGAAAGATTGGGCCAGTGATGAGGTCATTTCTCAGCAGTGACGTTTGACATGAGAACGAGCTCCCCGGTAGAACACACGGCAATATCCTTTTCACAATATCACATGGGAATGATCAGGATCCAGAAGAATTATGTCTGATGTGTCAAAAGCAACACGAGGATGAAACATCAAAACACACAAGTATTATGAGAGATTAAGTATGTACAGTCACTTTCTTCTCAACCTTTCATTGCAGTAATGAAATTACATAAAGCATATCTTATAGAGAAGGCAGACTGAGAGGAGCAGGTGTGTGTGTGTGTGTGTGTGTGTGTGTGTGTGTGTGTGTGTGTGTGTGTGTGTGTGTGTGTGTGTGTGTGTGTGTGTGTGTGTGCGTGCGTGTGCATCTGTCTGAGCGTACGTGTCCTTGACGTTGGCTTTCCATTGTGTTCTGAAAGCTGGGGACCATCCAATGAAAATTGAATTTGTGAGCGGAATGAAAGGGCAGGTGAGGAGAATGGCCATCGTCCCATAATGCATCTCTTCTGCTTACAGTGACGGGAGGTTCCTCACCCTGCTGAGTCATGCGACCTGTGGCTCTGAGAAACGGGGCCAGTCACCAGCAGCTGTATGGAACTTCCAAGTGCAATGCTGCGTGTTTGTGTGTCTGATAATCACCACGACACACACGATGACAGGACCAAGCGCTCTTGGACATCAGTGATAATCATTTTCAGACAAATCATAGCCATAGGGCAAAACTACCACCAAAGACATTGTATTATAGTAATGATCTTGACAAACATGTGTAAACACAATAGTGTTTTATATTCCCTGGACACTCTTAAGGTCAGATATAAGTGGTTCTCCTATTCTACCATGGAAACCAACATTAAACCGTGTTCTTCTCCTGACAACCCCTCTGGTGCAATCACCGATCTTCTCCTCCTCCTCCTCATTCTCTTCCTACGTTAGCTGTGTGTTTGTTAAAGCAGCTCTTTGGACCAGTCCTTTGGCTTGAACACCACAGGTGTCTGAGGCGGCTTCCTGCAGTGGTGCAGTCTGAGCTCGCTCTGCCCCGCCTGCCTCTAGGACGCCGTAATAGAAGTGGAAGCTTCTGGCGTGTTGAGCTCTTCCCCACCGTGGGATGTAACTGAATGCTGAGGTGACCGTTTACCCAGCTCATCTATAGAACCCTCTTATCTGTAATGCCACAGGGTTTGTGGGAGTCTGGGCCACAAATCTAAAAATTAATGAGACCCCTACGTTTGTATGATGATCTCTTTGAAACTCAAGGTCTCAATGTCCTAATTTTTATAAGTACATTAGACATGGTCATTTTCTGCCCCAAAGGCACTGAACTCTAGTTTTGTACAATATTATGTGGGTAAATCACTCTTAAGATGCATGTTCATGTCTCCACCCTCACCTGCCCTCTCACCTTTGTGCGAGTGATATTCATAATCTGTGCAAAATGGAGTATAGAGAGTGTCATGGAAGTTGGATGAGAGTGAACCGCTGGGAAAAGTAGCACAGACAGAAAAGTGCTCAGGGCTGGACTGAACCGAGAAGAGACGCAGATACAGCTGGTGTGGAATGAGGAACATCTCTGTCTCTAGTCAGCACCAGCCGTGCAGCCAAATCTGGACTGCAGTGTCATCAGTGCTTCTTGCTTTATTTGTCCAGAACTGCATCCGACATAATGCCAGGATGCAAAGAGAGAGAGAGGGAGGGAGGGAGAGAGGGAGGGAAAGTGAGAGTGAGAAGGAAAGGGAGTGTGAGAGAGAGGGAAAGAGTAAGGGAGAGGGAGATGGAGGGAGAGGAGAGATAAAGAGAGAATGAGTTGGAAAGGGTGAGACAGGGAGAGGGTGAGACAGGAAAAGGGTGAGACAGGGAGAGGGTGAGACAGTACTCTGCTATAATCCTGTACTTGAGAATAATGGCTCTAGGTTGCCTGTTAGTTATTAAGCCATTTGTTAGTAGGGAATGTTATGTAAATTGAACAATTGATGTGAAAAATCTACACTGAAACTTTTGCTGATCACAGATTAGATTTATGCTGATTTGGTTATGGTCTGACAATTGTTTGTAAGACTGGAGGAAGAAAAACAGAGATAATAAATCTTTATTATGTTCTAGACCAAACTCTTGGTTGATGTCACCAAGGAGAGGAAACATCAGGCTGAACAACAGGAAAGTGTTTCTTAACAGTCGTGAAATTTAACTGTTTCATGAACATGCGTCTGCTGTGGAAAGAACCCAGATAATCAACACAAATGTCCCCAGTCTGTCAGGCCTATGGCATTCACTAGATCTGTAGGCACTTGTTTTTTTAAGGTGCTATTTTTTATCTTTTTTTTACCTCAGACATTTCTGTGCTTTTCCCAAAGGCTCATGAAATACAATTAAATTGATTTTTCCTCTGAAAAGCATGTCCATGTATTTCACTGAGACCACCCACATTCATTTGCAGAGCCCTGGTGTTCATTAATATTCATTAGATGTATAAATTCTGACATATGGTTGGCTCCCCTCAACCCATATGGCATCAACCTGAGAGGCTAAGAGAGACAGGAAGAAGATGAAGAGCAAAATGTTCACGAGCTTCAAGAAGGCAAGCTTTTACCACAACACACTACAATATTTATCTTGATGTCTTCAGCATTTAGCAGAAGCTCTTGTTCAGAGCTACTTCCTGTAGTTCGTATGCTGGTACATTAGGCCAGGTATTCAATGATAGAACTCTGACTAACTACACCAGCAAATTACACAGCAAGTTAGTTTTCTTTAAGAGCTCATTGTGGGATTAGTATTTAAATAAGTGTCTTGCAGTAACGAACGGTGCTGCAAGGCCTTCTGGGAGAGGTGGGTCAGTCTCCGTCTCAAGACAGCAAAGGACACAGAGGACAGATAATGTAGTTCCACTTTGAATCTAAATTTGTAAAGACAAGTTTCCCTATTCCTCCTATTTGGAAGATTAGATCTGGAGTGAAAATGGTTATACCTGTTAGCTACATTGGTCTTGTTGCTACACTGTACAGCTAAAAAAAACAAGCCTTTCTTTATTACATATTTTGCAGAACCATTCCTTTAAGTATATGAGATCCGTATAGCATGCTTGATGAATGATAATTTTATAATTGTTCGTGATTTCCCCTTGTACAGTTACTAGATAGTTAATGTGTTTGATAAGTGAATAAACATACCAAGGGGTCGCTGTTGAAACATATGCATGGAAGATGCTGAGTCATTATTTAACGTAATAGAACGAGCTAAATCAATTGCTTTCAAGGACAGCGGTACTCTGTAAAAGGTGCTTTCACTTCTGTTGGGAACACATGGACAGAAGCTTGTCTGCTAGCTAGACGTGTGTCTGCCAACACAGACACCCGTCACAGTAATGGGGGACGCAAATCATATATCATCATATATCCATTGCTCATGTGATGCAGAAAACAGTGAATCTGAGTGACTTCTAGAATGTTCTTGTCAGTCATTAGATGCAGAAACTGCATTGGGTAGCCTACAGCTTTCACATTTTCCCAGACTAGCTGAGTTTTCCTATTGTCTACAATCATTCAAAATACTGGAAAAAGCTGTTTCCACAATTTAGCCCTTTCAGCATATGTTAAAGACTCACTTTGGAAAATGAGCTCGACAACAATTTACTCAACAATCAATTTACCGTGGACTAAAATAGTTATTTTTCCCTGAATATACGGAATCAAGAAGGAAAAACTAAAGCTGATCCTCTGATTTTTAAGATGGGACTATTACCTCAGCGTCAAGTACACAACTGTCCTACCCAATACATACAACTCCCACTGTCTGAACCTATTAATGCTTTTACATGCACTTTTACAAACTCTGATAATCAGATTAGGGTAATAATTTGATTAATTAAGCTCTCATGTAAACACCCTAACTGTGTTGCCTTTGAATTAAGGTTCGAATTAATATACAGTGCTAAATAAAAACAAGACGACTCCATACTCGTAAGGCAGACATAACATTACAGCCTCTGCTGAATTACCACAGCCACCTCTCATTCTACTTAATGAAGTACTGATGAGGTGATCACCTGAACCAAACCATATTTAACGAGCAGGGTGAACGCCTGGTTGAGAGTATGCAACTAACACCCTGGGACACTGACGCAACTGAACACTGAATATCGACATCACTACACCAGATCCTGATGTCTGAACGCTTCCTTAGACAGTGTGTTTAAAAATCAACATGATTGTGTTTCCTTTGCATTATTCATGGTCTGAAAAAAGTAATGGATGCTCTAAATGACAAATTTATTTGGAGTTTAGGAGAGATATGCATCGGTCTCTCAAGCTGTACTGACTCCATGAGCAGACCTACATTTCTTGCCTGTCTTTCCAGTTCACTGTGCTGTGTAATGTTCATAATGTTCTGTTAACACTGCCCATGTAGCGTTGCCATCCCACAGAGCAGTTTTAGGCCTGAATGTCATGTTTTGACTTCTGTTTGTCCATTACTTAGATTTGTTTTGCAATATTCTCCCAAATCGTGTGAGATCATCTTCAGTTTGTTTGTTCTTACTCCCCCCTCCCACTGGCCATATTAGGCCAACCAAAAGTCAGCAAGAAACATTAAATACAGAGTACAGGTGGAAGACACATTAGCGATGAGTCTAATGGAACAGTCGTGTCCTATTTTGGCATGTTGAAAACAACAGCAACCCTATGGCCATTGAGCAAAAAGGCCAGGATCTGACCCAGGAACAGTTGTTAAACTGAACACCCAGAGGAAACACACACACAGGAGCAGAGTGAGCATTCCCTCTTCATCTGACTTCCATCCAAACACTTGTAAACACTTTAACTGAGTTTTTTTTTTTTTTTTGCCCAGTATGTTGTTAATCACAAACCCACACACACACACACACACACACACACACATATATATATATATATATATATATGCTGATTGTCTAGCACCACCTGAAGGCACCAGTGTGTTGGTTCATAGACAGCGAGTCAAAAACGCAGATGTTCGTAGCATTTCTGTACGAGCAAAAGGAAGAGCAGAAACGTATTTATGTCAGAATGTATTCTCATGTGGGATCCAGGCTCTGAGATGGGAAGCCATTCTGGCTAATGATAGACAGCTGTGAGCAGACAATAGGTTGCTAGGCGACAGCATGTCGAACAGGTACATCAGACCTGTGTGAATGAGTAGAGAATTCGTGGCGATGGAGAGAGAGAGAGAGAGAGAGAGAGAGAGAGAGAAAGAGAGAGAGAGAAAGAGAGAGAGAGCGAGAGAACATTCAGACCCTATCTATTCAGTGTTCAAACAGGAGTGTGTAGGAAAGGGAAGTGGTGTTTGGGCTGTGAGTTGAAGGGGTCAGGCAGACATCTTCATGGGAGCTAATGACAGGCAATTTCACACAGTTCTCTGCAGAATGATGGTGGCTTGGAGCACACATGACACTCACCATGCTAAGAGCAAACTTTCAAACTGCTTCCTACTTATGTACTAAAGACACTTTAAAAATAAACTTCTGGATGCAAAAAGGGGCCAAAATAAATAAATAAATACCCCATCCTCCACACCCCCACACCCCCCCCACCCCCTCATTTTGATCCCAGACACAACAGTTTTTGGAGGTATGCCGTGACACACACGTCTGTCGGGAGGAGGACGTTCTGCTCCTGCTATTCCACTCTGTTCCAGGCTGCCTTGAGCCAAAATGCATCCATCAGTGCAGACTCTTAAAGCTGTTAAAGATAACGTCGCCGCACACCCTACGTACTGCCAATCCCAGCGCTCAAAGTCGCTTCCCAAGACGAGGCCCCGTCACTCCCAGACCGACCCCATCAAACGCTACGCACACTGCCTGCTGTTCTCCATGTTATGGAGGTTATTATGTGTGATGGAGAGAGGGAGTTCAGGCCAGGGCTGGGGCTCCCAGACGCTGTGCTGGCCTCTACCTTGGCCATCCAGTGGAGGGCTCCCTCACGAGTCCTGGTCAACCCAAGCTTTGTCCCACAGTTCTGTACATGGGGGTTTTTTCTTGCCAAATTCGCCTCTAGTTTGCAGTTTAGTGATCTGGACCCATACATTTGTAAAACACGGTGCATCTGTGCTTTGTAAAAATATATAAATTAATTTGACTTTAGATATTTAGTCGAAAGCAATAGCCAAAGTTACTTGTCTACCTGAAAGGATTTACCCAGAAGCTGAATTTGCCTTAGTTAGACAGGAAGATTTCATCAAAGTTTCATCAAAGATTTTCAGTTCTTATGGTCTCACTAAGTACATAAGTTCTGATTCATAAACAGACTTCACATTTTGCTCCTTCTGCAATACAGCAACTGTCAAATGGAAACCTGACCATTTAGAAAAGTTATAATACAAGTGTATTAATAGGCTGTATTTCCATGTTGTTGTGGTAACGTTTTTAGCTTGCATGATGACGGTAACAAACCTCTGCATGGAACATGTGCACTTAGGCGCGAGTGTACCGTCTGCAGGCGGTTGTATGTTGGCCTAACACGGAGCGCCGTGTTCCGTAGGACCCGTTTCTCGCTGTGCGCAAGAGCGGAGGGATACCGAGCAGGGACGGACACCTTTAACGGACATTTTTACCGCTGAGCGCAGGGGCCGGAGTCGCGTTCCCAGAAGGCCAGAGCGCGCGCACAGGGACCCGGCGGCACGAGGTCCGCTGGAGGCGGCAGGGACTCGACCACTGGATCAGCAGAACACGCCAGTGTCGATAGCGGCCCGATAGCGGCAGAAGTAAATGTGCGTGTTTGTACATTAGAATGAGTAATTACGCGAGTTCTGAAATGGGCCCTTGACAGTAACGTGTTTTGGGAACAGCTAAAAATGGATTCTAAGTCGATGCTGAATAAGATGTGGGTAGCGTTACGTGTGAATGAATAGAAAGTAAAATCATGGCTTTTGATCAGTTGAGCTGTTTAAAAAGGATAGGCATATTATGTTGACGTATGAGAAGACATATTACTTGTGTCTGTTCCAACTGATGTGCAACTCATTCTGCATTAAGAAAATCCATCATCTCTGCTCAAGGTTAGGCTATATAGTTGTGTGTATGTGTGTATATAGTTGTGTGTATGTGTGCGAATAAAAAGATGCAATATTAAATAGGCAATTCAGTGGCAAAATTCGAACTGGTATTTGTAAGATCACCTCAAAGAATCATATAAAGAAAATGACTCTGCAAATTACACAGAACGTTTCTAGACTCGCGGTCATGATTAGGTAAACAGAGGCACCAACACTACATTAAGTACTCACATCTCACTTAATCACACACTAGGTGTGACAGGCAGAAATAAATGTTTATGTACTAAACACAACATGCTGGGTAATTTGAATTCAAATACCTAACTAACAGTAAAAAAAATAATGGCCAACTAACATCTACAGAACCCCCCAAAATTTGAGGATAACGGTGGTGATTTTTCTCCTTCATCATCATCATCATCATCATCATCTCAGTGTATTATAACAACCATGCTTAGGCTTCTGTAATATCACTAAACTCTAACTAAACACGTAAACCTAGATGTTGCTATGCTGTGATCTTCACGTTTGGTAGATAAAACCACATTAGCAGGATTTCTTTTCCTTTAAGGTCAGCAGACATGACTAGCAAGAGATCTGCACAGACTCAAGAAGACCCACACTGGGACACCTTATTCTCACCATCCAACAGGTTCATGGTGCCTGGTCCTTACCCAGGGAACCTGATCCAAATGGGGATCCCAGAATGCACCCTGATGCAAAGCAGGCAGGTCTTTGTTGCAGTGTGTGGCTATGAAAGGCACTAAACGCCTCTGCGTGGTTGGTACTGTATGGACCCTGAGTGCACGCTGTGCATACATAACAAGGAGCAGGTACGTGGGGCTGGCACAGAGCCAACGCCTGTTGCTGTGGGAGGGGGGTGGGGGGGGTACTCTTGTCCTTCAGCATGGAAGAGTGAATCGTGAAGGAGGCTCCAGTTCTGAAGGAGCTGGACTGGGTGATTGGGATGATCGTACTGGGATGATAATATTGGGATGATTGTACTAGTACTGGGATGATAGTACTGGGGTGACAGTATTAGGATGATAGTACTGGTATTGGGATGATAGTACTGGGATGATTGTACTGGTACTGGGATGATAGTACTGGGATGATTGTACTGGTATTGGGATGATAGTACTGGGATGATTGTACTGGTATTGGGATGATTGTACTGGGATGATTGCACTGGTATTGGGATGATAGTACTGGGATGATTGTACTGGTATTGGGATGATTGTACTGGGGTGATTGTACTGGTATTGGGATGATAGTATTGGGATGATTGTACTGGTACTGGGATGATTGTACTGGTAATGGGATGATAGTACTGGGTTGACAGTACTGGGATGATAGTATTGGGATGATTGTACTGGTACTGGGATGATTGTATTGGTAATGGGATGATAGTACTGGGTTGACAGTACTGGGATGATAGTACTGGGATGATAGTACTGGAATGATAGTATTGGGATGATTGTACTGGTACTGGGATGATAGTATTGGTATTGGGATGATAATATTGGGATGATTGTACTAGTATTGGGATGATAGTACTGGGATGATTGTACTGGTACTGGGATGATAGTATTGGGATGATTGTACTGGTATTGGGATGATAGTATTGGGATGATTGTACTGGTATTGGGATGATTGTACTGGTATTGGGATGATAGTACTGGGATGATTGTACTGGTATTGGGATGATAGTACTGGGATGATTGTACTGGTACTGGGATGATAGTACTGGGATGACTGTACTGGTATTGGGATGATAGTACTGGGATGACTGTACTGGTATTGGGATGATAGTACTGGGATGATTGTACTGGTACTGGGATGATAGTACTGGGATGACTGTACTGGTATTGGGATGATAGTACTGGGATGACTGTACTGGTATTGGGATGATAGTACTGGGATGATTGTACTGGTATTGGGATGATAGTACTGGGATGATTGTACTGGTACTGGGATGATAGTACTGGGATGACTGTACTGGTATTGGGATGATAGTACTGGGATGATTGTACTGGTACTGGGATGATAGTATTGGGATGATTGTACTGGTATTGGGATGATAGTATTGGGATGATTGTACTGGTATTGGGATGATAGTACTGGTATTGGGATGATTGTACTGGTATTGGGATGATAGTACTGGGATGATTGTACTGGTATTGGGATGATAGTACTGGGATGATTGTACTGGGATGATTGTACTGGTACTGGGATGATAGTACTGGGGTGATTGTACTGGTACTGTGATGATAGTACTGCTCTCCAGCAGCCTTCTTACTCACTAGGGTTAAAACATTTTGTGACCTCTAACCAGAACCCTGTAGCTCCGCTGGTAGACCAGGTTACACACACAAGGTCATGGGTTCACATTTACTGTCATGGTGATAAATATACACAGAGTAAATTGCTCGAGAAGAGTGTCACCCCTATGCTGGGACTCTCGTGGGTTTTCACGTTCATCACTTTTGCATTTAAATGGGCCTCTATGAAGATCAAAACAATAGCTGTTGTTTTTGCATATAAAAGTACACTAATCCTTCCAGGCCAACTTTAAAAAGAGAAGAAAACAGCTTTTATCTGTGTGGGTCCCGTGACGATGTCCCTGTAAGCTGCGGTCAGGAGTCCCACTTTGAGCTTCTTCCCTCGGTGATGAAACAGAGTATCAGTCACACCACGATGCACATCACGGGGCCAGAGCTCTCTTCACAGGAGAATACATCCCAACTCTCCCTTGTTGACTCGATCGTAGGGAGCTTCACTTCGACTGGAACGAAGCCTTTCGACATCAGTGCATGGAGAGCCCTACTTTTGGGGCCCCAGGGACCTCTCCTCATCTCCCGACTCACTGCCTCCTGGACCAAAGACCGGCCCATAATCCCTTGTGATTATGTAAGGCAGATAATGACAAAGCGCTTTTAGATCCTGTTTAGTGTGGGAACTCTCGCCTGGTTGGCTGCCCGACAGGAAGGGGTGGGGTTATCACAGTCTTCACAGTCAGAGGAAACCCAATTAAACCCATTCAATTATTCTTGTCTGCTGGACAGGAGTGTGTGTGTGTGTGTGTGCACAGTCATGAATGCAGGCACGTGCAAACACACTTTAATATCCCCCTAATTTTAGAATAAAACTCCAGTCTGCCAACCTTTCATTAGAGAGTAAATCTGGATGTGCTAGAGTGTGCAGTTTTACACACTGAACAATGTAATCAGGTGTACCTAGCCTCCTTTACACAAAGGTGTATGTGCGCACACACATTATTTTTTTTATAGATGCATGCATTTTTGACCACTGAAAAACACTGATGAACAGGAAAGGCTTTAGTAAAGAGATATGAACCATAAACACATAACCAGTAAAGCACAAACACCAATTATAAACATCTATTCTATAAATATACAATTTAACATGATGAATTACAGACTTAGTAAATTAAATATTAATAACAAAAATGACAAACATCTCCAGCAGACCCCATTATGTCAACAAGCCACTAATTACAATAGAGCAAAATAAAAACATTAAACATTTGGCTGTTCTGTGATTTGATGTAGAAAACATGAGAGTATTAAAGAATGAATGAAATATCAGTAAATCAGACATCAATGAACAATCCTTCACTCAGACTTTTTGGCATAATGAGATGCTGTGCACACACACGCAAGCATACACGCACACACGAGCGAGTACACACACGAGCGAGCACACACACGAGCATGCACACACACATGAGCAAGCGTGCACACGCATGATCGTGCACACACACGAGCGTGCACACACACATGAGCATGCCCACACATCTCTTAGTACTTTCAGAATTTAATTTAGTTCATATACTGTAAATAAACTATTAGGCAGGATGAACTAGGCGTGGTGCCAAACTATAAGTTACTCGTTTACAGAACATCAGTATCACCCATACTATCAGAAAGTAGTCACCATACATCGTACTTCACTAAAATAAACACACAGACAAACATGAACACAGAATATGACACAAAGGTAATAATAAATATTTAATGTAGAATGCATAAAAAATAGGATCAATATCCTGACTTGCAGGATCAGAGTAATGGAGGTTTTCATTGGAGGGTTATCGTGACCTTTCCTCTAAGAGCAGCGTGGGAAACCGTGGCCATTTCGCTCATAAAAGTCCCCGTTTATCACAATTGAAATGAAAAGAAAATTGAGCTGGAAACTAAAGCCTTTCGCTCAAATGCTCCACTTGGGAAAAGTTGAGTGAGATTTGCGTGGCTGTGAGTGAGAGAGAGAGAGGGAGACAGAGGAAAACTGAGATTGAGAAAGAGTGAGAGAGAGTGTGTGTGTGTGAGAGAGAGAGATAGAGAGAGAGAGTGTGTGTGTGAGAGAGAGAGAGAGAGGGAGAGTGAGAGATAGAGAGTGAGAAAGAGTGAAATTAAAGGTCTGTGTGATTTCAGCGGAGCTCCTACAGGTACAGGTACAGGTACTCCTACAGGTACAGGTACAGGTACAGGTACTCCTACAGGTACAGGTACAGGTACTCCTACAGGTACAGGTACAGGTACAGGTACAGGTACTCCTACAGGTACAGGTACAGGTACTCCTACAGGTACAGGTACAGGTACTCCTACAGGTACAGGTACAGGTACTCCTACAGGTACAGGTACAGGTACAGGTACTCCTACAGGTACAGGTACAGGTACAGGTACTCCTACAGGTACAGGTACAGGTACTCCTACAGGTACAGGTACAGGTACAGGTACAGGTACTCCTACAGGTACAGGTACAGGTACTCCTACAGGTACAGGTACAGGTACTCCTACAGGTACAGGTACAGGTACTCCTACAGGTACAGGTACAGGTACTCCTACAGGTACAGACCTTCCAACAGGTCCAACGAGGCAGTATGAACAAACAGAGTCACTGAACTCTGTGACCTGAGAGACCTGAGATTTGACAGACCAAGCACGCACACACACACACACACACACACACACACACACACACACACACACACACACACTCACACGCACATGTGCACACACACACACCCGTGCATGCACTCACACAAAAATAAAACATGTCTGAGAATAATTCCAACGTTCCATCTTTGGGTGGCCCCATCGGTGGGCTCTCCTGAGGGGTGAGATCTTGTTTGGAAGAACAGGACAGCAGGGGTGTGGATGATTGGCTCTATGTAATGGAGTGCCAGGGTACTAAATGCTTCCAATCTGCATGTGAATGATGGTCTGTCACACAGCCCTCTTTAAAAAGGTTAGAGCCATCCTTCCTTATCAAGAAGACAGAGGCAGTGGACTGCCAGAATATGCAGAATGATTATAATGTTGCTCTTTGTCAGAGCGACAGTTCTACACACACACACACACACACACACACACACACACACACACACACACACACACACACACACACACACACACACACACACACACACACACACACATGCACACACACACACACAAACACACACACACACACACACATGCACACACACACACACACACACACACACACACACTCACTCGTGCACACTGTCGCAAATACTGCGCCTGCCGCACCTGACAGTGTGTTTTTGTTCACTGAAGACAGCTCTCGTAACAAAGGAGAACGTGTTATCTAACCGCACTCACACTTCTCCCCCCGATTCTTCTCACCAGTGTTATTCTCTCTGGAAGCTCCGTCTTATCAGCGAATGACTGCTGGTTGCTCCACGTACGTCTCGGTTCATGACTTATGCATACCTACTCCAGGTTATGATGCGAATAAATCCAACTATTGTCAGGCACTGGGGCATGCCATAAATTAAATATGAACATACCGATGGCTGGGGGTAATTTGTTTATCATGAAGGTCTGTGAAAGGATTCTCAAACTTCAGTGTTTTTCGTTTGTTGTGTCTGGATCCCATGTGCAAGCAGTGTGAAAAAACCCCTCCCAAATGTCTCTGTTTGTTAAACTGCCCATAGACCAAGGGGTTAGGACACTCTGTCTAGCGGAAAAGTGTGTGTGTGTGTGTATGGTGGGGGGGACCATGACTCCACACGTCACACCCCAATGAGGGGAAGGAATTTGCAGGACCGTAACCAGTGCAACCAGTCAGCGATCTTCTAAATGGTAGATGACGTAATTGGGAGCACCCACATCTACTCATGCCCTTAATGGGAAGGAATCCCATTACTAATCTAAACTGAGATTAAATAATCTGCAGTAAACAAATCTACTTAACTTTGGAAGATCTGAAGCATTTCCATTGGAAATAAGAGAAATAAAGAAACTCGCTTTTGCACCTGAAGTGGTCCATACACTCGCTGTTGCCCCTGAAGTGGTCCATACACTCGCTGTTGCCCCTGAATTGGTCCATACACTCGCTGTTGCCCCAGAAGTGGTCCATACACTCGCTGTTGCCCCTGAAGTGGGCCATATGCTTGCTGTTGCCCCTGAAGTGGTCCATACGCTCGCTGTTGCCCCTGAAGTGGTCCATACACTTGCTGTTGCCCCTGAAGTGGTCCATACGCTCGCTGTTGCCCCTGAAGTGGTCCATACGCTTTGGCTTAGTCTGGTGATGGAGTCAGAAGTAAATCTCCCCGTCAGCTCTCCGTCACTGCAGCGGATCCACACCGGCGCCCCCTCTTACCTGGAGCTTGTGCAACGGCCTGGCCAAACTGTCTCCAAATGAGAAACACTCTGATCAATTGAGGATAGCTGGGTTCCTCCGGCCCCTCTCAGAATTAGTTTGACAGATTACACTGCTTGTTCCACAAGGTATCGAGTCCAGAGAGAAAAATGACTGCAACTGATCTAGAAACAGTATTTTTCCTTCATATGGCCAGATGAGTGCTGCTGCTAGAGCTGCTGATAATACTTTGAGAGGTTTGGGAAGCGCAGGGTGTGTAGCAGTGACATTTGGGAAGACGGCAGCTACCGCCGTTTCTTCCAGCACTCTTTGAGCAGATAATAAGTGGCGTACGGCTGCCCTACCATGGTTCTTACCTCCAACCACCTGCAGGGGGAGCCCATCTCCACCCTGGCCAGGGGGTTGTTCTTCCTAACCTCGACACCGATTGCTGTCTCCTAAGCAATCTGCCACGGCGACGTTCCACGCCGCAGTGAAATCTCTGGGAAGCCGTCCTGCGCTCCAGATCTCGGGCTTCTTATTCCTGCTTCAATCCAAGATGCTAAATTGCCAGCGCCAACCTGCCCGAACAGGAAGTCCAGGATAAATCAGACACACACCACGGGTAGAAGCAGGAGAGGGACACTGGAGGAGAGGAACAGTCTATCAGGCCCAGAGAAGCACCCTGACAGGTAATCAACCCCAACACCCCTGCACGGTGTTAGTGCAAGACACCGCTGCATGTGGGATGAAGGGGCCCGGTCTCCTCACTGCTCCAACGACAGAAACGACAGAAAATTGGGAGATAGAAAAAAGAAAAAGGAATTTAAAAAATCAGTGGGTCTTGAGTAATGGATCAGTCAGACCCAAAGGACAAGTCCTCCAATTACACAAAGTCCGTGGAGTAATAAGCTACCCCACTGCCCTGCTCTGACGTTCCTTAAACACCCGGGCCTGGAGGTGGACCAGGGGGCTTCACGCTCTGCTGATGAAAGATATCACAGAGAGAGAGAGAGAGAGAGAGAGAGAGAGAGAGAGAGAGAGAGAGAGAGAGAGAGAGAGAGAGAGAGAGAGAGAGAGAGAGAGAGAGAGAAAGAATGAAAGGGAGCAAGAAATCCACCAACCCAGCAGGTGGGTTCTGATTGGATGACAAGTTCGGCATGTTTCATTTTCAGATCCCCCCTGATATTCCCAGGCACTGATGTCATCCAATGAGGCTTAGGAATCCATGGGGCCTGTCAGCCAATGGGTGTAGGAAGGCGTAATATCAAGACGCTCATAAAGGGGTTGACCGAACTGCAGAACATCCCGCACCTCCGATCACAGATACTGTGCCGACTGGCCAGTGGAGGAAGGAGAAAACGTCTGTAATGACATCCCACCTCAACTCAGTGAAATCAATATGTCACAGTGACGAGGTGAGTGAGGCGTTCAGGGAATCCCAGGTGGTCCTGGACAGAAGGTTCGTTTTGTGTTGTCCTCAGTCCTCAGTCCTCACGGTTTGGTGGAGGATCAAGGACAACATCGTCCGAGAGCTTCAAAAAGTGGCACAGGAGCCAACGCATCCGAGCGGGCCGGGCCAACCACGGCCGACACCGCCCTCTCTCCGTCCCGACAGGCGTCCAGCGGAGACGCAGGTCATTACTGGAGCTCTGCTGCTCTCGAGGCCTTTTGAGTGTAGGCGGCAGGGTATACTGCCTATGAACGCGTCCCAAGCAGGACTTCGGCATTATAAATCATATTACCAAACTGAAAAAGATCATACCTTGGCAGAGCACATGGTGTATAAAAGCTAGGTTATACCTACAGGAGCTCATATTCCTTACTTCAAACTCACACTCAGAGAAGGAGAGAGAGAGAGAAAGAGTGTGAGAGGGAGTGTGTCGTACAAAGATATCCAGCAATCCGCTCACAGAGCCTTTCCCATCGTAATCTGTAGTCTAGGGTGTCTCACTGCTTGTTTTGTTCCGTCAGTCTATTGATTTAGGTTCCTTCCTTTTGAAGCATTGCTCATCTGCCTAGGAGACAGAGAGAGAGAAAGAGAGAGAGACAGAGAGAAACAAAAAAGTGAGCAAGAGAGAGAGAGAGAGGACAGAGAGAGAGAAACAAAAAGTGAGCAAGAGAGAGAGAGAGAGAGACAGAGAGAGAAACAAAAAGTGAGCAAGAGAGAGAGAGAGAGAGAGAGAGAGAGAGAAGAGAAGAGAGAGAGAGAGAGAGAGAGAGAGAGGAGAGAGAAAAGCATGCTCTATTAAGAAGGTAGGGGAAGGGATTCGGACTTTGAGGTGGGTTTTGTAGATCTCTGGAGGGGTTCTGTGTAATCAAGAGCCTGCACGCCCAGACGTGTCCAGAGGGTCAGACCCTCCAAAGGCCCCCCCCCGGCACTCACAACAACCTTTAATGCTTCAGCTCATTACATAAAAGACACATTCAATCTAGAAAAATTAAAAATAAAAACATAAACCCTCACAAAACAAGGGGGCAGAACCTACAGAAAGGAACGGACTATTCACAAATCGGGCGGGGCCTAATCGACACCAGCGCAGCAGAGGTTGTGGACTGACTTTGGGTCATCTGGCATGAGGAGATGAGCCCACCCATTTGCACACTGAAACTGGGCTAATGAGGCCTTTCTCCGGTTCTGCTGGGTTTTACTTCGCGAGGGTTGAGGTTGACAGTTAGTGGGCAGTTGAAAGGGTAGAACAGAACTTACGAGCCTTCACAGCGTCGTCTACAACACGTGACGGTAAAATATCAGTGGCCTCTGATCTTCTGTGCAAAAGGACAAGCCGTCCCTACCTCAGAGAAGGCGAGACGTGACCAGAGAGGGAGGGAGAGATGGTGAGGGAGGGAGTGAGAGAGAGAGAGAGGGAGAGAGAGAGGGAGAGGAGTGAGAGAGAGAGAGAGGGAGAGGAGAGGGAGGGAGAGGAGAGAGAGAGAGAGAGAGAGGGGGGGAACCACAGCAGTGAAGTATATCTAAGATGTTGAAGTTTTCCATTCTTTTAACATATAGCATTACCTTTGTTTTGCAAAGACAAAATGTTGTAGCCCATTACAGTCATGCAAATGTAAAGCATTAAAAATGAAATAGAGAGAGGGGGGGGGGGGGGGGGCAGAGGTAGTCCACTGAAAATCCGTCAATCAGGAGTTCAGAAGCAAGACACAAGCCCTCTGTAGGGGCCAGAGTCACCATGAAGCGTATTCCCCCCCTGTGGAGCCTGTGTGTGAGGTGTGTGTGAGGTGTGTGGTGTGAGTGTGTGTGTGAAGTGTGTGTGAGGTGTGTGTGTGGAGGTGTGTGTGGAGGTGTGAGGTGGTGTGTGTGAGGGTGTGAGTGTGTGTGTGAGGTAGTGTGGTGTGTGAGGTGTGTGTGTGAGGTGTGAGTGTGTGGTGTGAGTGTGTGTGTGAGGGTGAGGTGTGTGTGTGTGAGGTGTGTGTGGTGTGAGGTGAGTGTGTGAGTGGTGGTGTGTGTGTGAGTGAGGTGTGTGTGTGTTGTGAGTGTGAGGTGTGTGAGTGTGAGGTGTGTGTGTGAGTGTGAGGTGTGTGTGTGTGTGTGAGGTGTGTGTGTGGAGTGTGAGGTGTGTGTGTGTGTGAGGTGTGTGTGTGAGTGTGAGGTGTGTGTGTGAGTGTGAGGTGTGTGTGTAGAGGTGTGTGTGTGTGTGTGGTGTGTGAGGTGTGTGTGTGAGTGTGAGGTGTGTGTGTGAGTGTGAGGTGTGTGTGTGTGTGTGTGAGTGTGAGGTGTGTGTGTGGAGTGTGAGGTGTGTGTGTGTGTGTGTGTGTGTGTGTGTGTGTGTGTGTGTGTGTGTGTGAGGTGTGTGTGTGTGTGTGTGAGGTGTGTGTGTGTGAGGTGTGTAGTGTGAGTGTGAGGTTGTGAGTGTGAGGCTCAAGCAGAGCCATGGTGGATGTGGAGATCAGATCAGGGTCAGCCTCCACCAGTCCCGCCCTGACAGGCGTCTCATGTGTGATGTAGGGGCCACCGTCACCCTGCAGGGCAGGTCAAAATGTGACAAAATGTGAACGACTTTCCCTCAGTGAAAATGCTCCCCCGACTGTGGACCAGTGCTGTCAGTGCTCAAAGGACGACGGGCCATAACGTGGCGGTACTGTTGGCCAGACTGACCTAACCATTTAGATTGAGCTAATCATTATACCATTATACCATTTTTTACCATTTAGGTTTTAGCTAACCATTTTAGCTAACTATTTTTAGTTTTTTTTATTCATATTTCATATGCTCAAAGAAACACAAATCCCACTCACTGGTTTCATGAGCACACACACACACACACACACACACACACACACACACACACACACACACACACACACATCTTGACTGCATTAAAAACACTTCAGTGCTGCAGTAGGGGTCAGTGT